>NC_088238.1:63052536-63120036 GCF_036934945.1 Oncorhynchus masou masou | reverse complement strand
AGAGAGAGAGAGAGACAGAGAGACAGAGAGAGAGAAAGAGAGAGTGAGACACAGAGAGAGAGAGAGAGAGAGAGAGAGAGAGAGAGAGAGAAAGGGGGAAGGAAGGATAGACAAAAGTGTCTTCCTCTTCCGTTCTCTCTGTGTTTCAACTCTTCACATCTCTCTCTGCCTCCCTCCTTCCCTCCCTAGGTTCTGCAGGCCCAGCTGGACACCCTGCTCCAGGGCCACAGGGGTATCGCTGACACCTGTACCCAGACAGAGGAGGCCCTGAGCGGGAAGGCCAACGCCGCGAGCCTGCAGGCTGAGAGAGGCCTTGGGGAGAGGCTGGGGGAGCTGGCCAGCCAAGGTTTGGAAATTCTAACATGTTCCGTTCTATGACACGTGAAATGATTCTGGCTAACACCAAACTCTCAAAGGCCCTCCTGACTTCAGAGTCTGGAATGGCTCTTTGACGTTGATAACGAAGAGGAGGGTTCTATTACTGGTTGGCTGTGTCTTTCTCAGTCAAACACCCACAGACACGTTTGAGAGAACCAATCAAACTGGTTTCTTAGCCAATATTGCATTAACAAACAACCTATCCAGGCCAGTGTGGTAACAGCTGTCCCCGTGGGTCACAGACAGGCTAATGTAGTCACAGCTGTCCCTGTGGGTCACAGACAGGCTAATGTAGTCATAGCTGTCCCTGTGGGTCACAGACAGGCTAATGTAGTCACAGCTGTCTCTGTGGGTCACAGACAGGCTAATGTAGTCACAGCTGTCCCTGTGGGTCACAGACAGGCTAATGTAGTATATTTCTGGTAGTACTATAATTTTTAATAAGTATATTTCTGGTAGTACTATAATTTTTAATAAGTATATTTCTGGTAGTACTATAATTTTTAATAAGTATATTTCTGGTAGGGTTACCATTCCAGGCTGAGGAGAATGATCAACTGGACTTAGTGATGGAGGCAGAGCGACTGAGGAAGTTGATCCACAACCTCGGGACAATTGTCACTACCAGGTACATACGGTGCATTTGGAAAGTATTCAGACCCCTAGAGGTTTTCCACATTTTGTTACGTTACAGTCGTGTATATATATATATATATATATATATATACAAATATTTAATCAATTTACACACAATATCCCATAACGACAAAGCTAAAACAGGTTTTGCAAAAATATTATTGGCTACCCTGGGGTGGCAGGGTAGCCTAGTGGTTAGAGCGTTGGACTAGTAACTGGAAGGTTGCAAGTTCAAACCCCTGAGCTGACAAGGTACAAATCTGTTGTTCTGCCCCTGAACAGGCAGTTAACCCACTGTTCCTAGGCCGTCATTGAAAATAAGAATTTGTTCTTGACTGACTTGCCTAGTTAAATAAAAGGTAAAAAAAAAAATTGCTATAACATCTTTGCTCTGAGACTCTAAATTGAGCTCAGGTGCATCCTGTTTCCATTGATCATCCTTGAGATTTCTACAACTTGATTGGAGTCCACCTGTGGTAAATTCAATTGATTGGACATGATTTGGAAAGGCACACACCTGTCTATATAAGGTCCAACAGTTGACAGTGCATGTCAGAGCGAAACCAAGCCATGAGGTGGAAGGAATTGTCCGTAGAGCTCAGAGACGGGATTGTGTTGAGACACAGATCTGGGGAAGGGTACCAAAACATTTCTGCAGCATTGAAGGTCCCCAAGAACACATTGGCCTCCATCAGTCTTTAATGGGAGACGTTTGGAACCACCAAGACTCTTCCTAGAGCTGGCCACCCGGCCAACAAGAGCGAACGGGAGAGAAGGGCCTTGGTCTGGGAGGTGACCAAGAACGCGATGGTCACTCTGACAGAGCTCCAGAGTGGAGATAGGAAACATTTCTGCAGCACTCCACCAATCAGGCTTTATGGTTGAGTGGCCAGACGGAAGCCACTCCTCAGTAAAAGGCACATGACAGCCAGCTTGGAGTTTTCCAAAAGACACCTGAAGACTTTCAGTCCATGAGTCCATCAAGGTGCGGGACTCCCGGAAGCTTATAAGAAATCCCACTATTCCCTCCGATGAACCAACAAACAGGCAAAGCGTCAATACAGAACTAAGTGACACGAGCCTACCAGACGAGCTAATTAACTTCTATACTGGCTTCAAGGCAAGTAACACTGAAACATGCATGAGAGCACCAGTTGTTCTGGGCGACTGTGTCATCACGCTCTCTGCAGCCAGTGTGAGTAAGACCTTTTAAACAGGTCAACATTCTCAAGGCCGCAGGGCCAGACGGATTACCAGGACATGTACTCTGAGCATGCACTGACCAACTGGCAAGTGTCTTCACTGACATTTTCAACCTGTGCTGGATGAGCCTGTAATACCAACATGTTTCAAGCAGACCACCATAGTCCCTGTGCCCAGGATAATTAATAAAGCATTGATTTAATACTTTGTGTGTCCGCTGTGTGTGTTTAAGCGTGCATGCATGTTTTTTTCACAAACCATCCTGTTCACAACGCTATCAACCACTAGAGGGAAGCAGAGAACAGGTAGAGAACCCTGAAACCTTGAAACGATTGGGAAAGATGGGCAGTGACGTTGCCCCTAGACACTGATCTTGGGTCAGTTTTGCATTTCCCCACTAATGTTTATGGTTAGGATAGGGAGAGGAGAAGCTGATTCTAGATCTGTACACTAAGGTAACCTGCCTAAATGACTACCAAACTCGTAGCATTCACGTCTGTAGCCATGAAGTGCTTTCAAAGGTTTGTCATGGTTCAAATCAACACCATTATCCCAGAAACCCTAGACCCACTCCCATCCACAGATTATGCAATCTCTATTGCACTCCACCCTGCCCTTTCCCACCTGGACAAAAGGAACACCTATGTGAGAATGCTGTTCATTGACTACAGCTCAGCGTTCAACACCGTAGTGCCCTTAATAATCATCACTAAGCTAAGAACCCTGGGACTAAAAACCTCCCTCTGCAAATGGACTTCGTGACGGGCCGCCCCCAGGTGGTAAAGGTAGGTAACAACACATCCGCCACGCTGATCCTCAGCACGGGTCAGGGGCCCGTGCTCATTCCCCTCCTGTACTCCCTGTTTACTCATGACTGTACAGTCAGGCATGACTTCAACACCATCATTAAGTTTGCTGATGACACAGGCCTGATCCCCAACAATGATGAGATTTTTATTTATTTTACCTTTATTTAACTAGGCAAGTCAGTTAAGAACAAAGTCTTATTTTCAATGACGGCCTAAGAACAGTGGGTTAACTCCCTGTTCAGGGGCAGAACGACAGATTTGTACCTTGTCAGCTCGGGGGTTTGAACTTGCAACCTTCCAGTTACTAGTCCAACGCTCTAACCACTAGACTACCCTTGCTATAGACTATAGCCTATATGGAGGAGGTCAGAGACCTGACCGTGTGGTGCAAGGACAACAACCTCTCCCTCAACGTGATCAAGACAAAGGAGATGATTGTGGAAAAGGAAGACCGAGCACGTCCCCATTCTCATCGACGCGGCTGTAGTGGAGCATGTTGAGAGCCTCTTGTTCCTTGGCGTCCACATCACCAACAAACTAACATGGGCAAATTATACAAAGACTGTCGTGAAGACAAACAAAACCTACTCCTCCTCAGGAGAATGAAAATATTTGGCATGGGATCCTCAGATCCTCAAACGGTCGAACAGCTGCACCATCGAGAGCACCCTGACGGGTTGCATCACTGCCTGGTGTGGCAACTGCTCGGCCTCCGACCGCAAGGCTCTACAGAGGGCAATACGTACGGGCCAGTACATCACCGGGCCAAGTTCCCTGCCATCCAGGACCTCTATACCAGGCGGTGTCAGGAGAAGGCCCTAAAAAACTATCAAAGATTTCCTAATCATAAGCTGTTCTCTCTGCTTCCACACCGGTATGCCATGTCTAGGTCCAAGAGACTTCTACACAGCTTCTACCACCAAGCCATAAGACTCCTGAACAGCTAATCAAATGGCTACCCAGACTATTTGCATTTCCCCCCACACACTGCTGCTGCTACTCTCTGTTATCATCTATGTCACTTTAATAACTCTACCTACATGTACATATATTACCTCGACTAACCGCACATTGACTCTGTACCGTAATACCCTGTATAAAGCCTCCACATTGACTCTGTACCGGTGCCCACTGTATATAGTCTCCACATTGACTCTGTACCGGTACCCCCTGTATATAGCCTCCACATTGACTCTGTACCGTAATACCCTGTATATAGCCTCCACATTGACTCTGTACCGATACCCCCTGTATATAGCCTCCACATTGACTCTGTACCGATACCCCCTGTATATAGCCTCCACATTGACTCTGTACCGACACCCCCTGTATATAGCCTCCACATTGACTCTGTACCGGTAAACCCCTGTATATAGCCTCCACATTGACTCTGTACCGGTACCCCCTGTATATAGCCTCCACATTGACTCTGTACCGTAATACCCTGTATATAGCCTCCACATTGACTCTGTACCGATACCCCCTGTATATAGCCTCCACATTGACTCTGTACCGGTACCCCCCTGTATATAGCCTCCACATTGACTCTGTACCGATACCCCCTGTATATAGCCTCCACATTGACTCTGTACCGTAATACCCTGTATATAGCCTCCACATTGACTCTGTACCGTAATACCCTGTATATAGCCTCCACATTGACTCTGTACCGTAATACCCTGTATATAGCCTCCACATTTACTCTGTACCGGTACTCCCTGTATATAGTCTCCACATTGACTCTGTACCGTAATACCCTGTATATAGCCTCCACATTGACTCTGTACCGTAATACCCTGTATATAGCCTCCACATTGACTCTGTACCGGTACTCCCTGTATATAGCCTCCACATTGACTCTGTACCGATACCCCCTGTATATAGCCTCCACATTGACTCTGTACCGGTACCCCCCTGTATATAGCCTCCACATTGACTCTGTACTGGTACACCCTGTATATAGACTCCACATTGACTCTGTACCGTAACACCCTGTATATAGCCTCCACATTGACTCTGTACCGATACCCCCTGTATATAGCCTCCACATTGACTCTGTACCGTAATACCCTGTATATAGCCTCCACATTGACTCTGTACCGTAATACCCTGTATATAGCCTCCACATTGACTCTGTACCGTAATACCCTGTATATAGCCTCCACATTGACTCTGTACCATAACACCCTATATATAGCCTCCACATTGACTCTGTACCGGTACCCCCTGTATATAGCCTCCACATTGACTCTGTACCGGTACCCCCTGTATATAGCCTCCACATTGACTCTGTACCGTAATACCCTGTATATAGCCTCCACATTGACTCTGTACCGGTACCCCCTGTATATCGCCTCCACATTGACTCTGTACCGATACCCCCTGTATATAGCCTCCACATTGACTCTGTACCGATACCCCCTGTATATAGCCTCCACATTGACTCTGTACCGGTACCCCCCTGTATATAGCCTCCACATTGACTCTGTACTGGTACCCCCTGTATATAGCCTCCACATTGACTCTGTACCGGTACCCCCTGTATATAGCCTCCACATTGACTCTGTACCGGTGCCCACTGTATATAGTCTCCACATTGACTCTGTACCGGTACCCCCTGTATATAGCCTCCACATTGACTCTGTACCGTAATACCCTGTATATAGCCTCCACATTGACTGTACCGATACCCCCTGTATATAGCCTCCACATTGACTCTGTACCGATACCCCCTGTATATAGCCTCCACATTGACTCTGTACCGACACCCCCTGTATATAGCCTCCACATTGACTCTGTACCGGTAAACCCCTGTATATAGCCTCCACATTGACTCTGTACCGGTACCCCCTGTATATAGCCTCCACATTGACTCTGTACCGTAATACCCTGTATATAGCCTCCACATTGACTCTGTACCGATACCCCCTGTATATAGCCTCCACATTGACTCTGTACCGGTACCCCCTGTATATAGCCTCCACATTGACTCTGTACCGATACCCCCTGTATATAGCCTCCACATTGACTCTGTACCGTAATACCCTGTATATAGCCTCCACATTGACTCTGTACCGTAATACCCTGTATATAGCCTCCACATTGACTCTGTACCGTAATACCCTGTATATAGCCTCCACATTGACTCTGTACCGGTACTCCCTGTATATAGTCTCCACATTGGCTCTGTACCGTAATACCCTGTATATAGCCTCCACATTGACTCTGTACCGTAATACCCTGTATATAGCCTCCACATTGACTCTGTACCGGTACTCCCTGTATATAGCCTCCACATTGACTCTGTACCGATACCCCCTGTATATAGCCTCCACATTGACTCTGTACCGGTACCCCCTGTATATAGCCTCCACATTGACTCTGTACTGGTACACCCTGTATATAGACTCCACATTGACTCTGTACCGTAACACCCTGTATATAGCCTCCACATTGACTCTGTACCGATACCCCCTGTATATAGCCTCCACATTGACTCTGTACCGTAATACCCTGTATATAGCCTCCACATTGACTCTGTACCGTAATACCCTGTATATAGCCTCCACATTGACTCTGTACCGTAATACCCTGTATATAGCCTCCACATTGACTCTGTACCGGTACCCCCTGTATATAGCCTCCACACTGACTCTGTACCGGTACTCCCTGTATATAGCCTCCACATTGACTCTGTACCGTAATACCCTGTATATAGCCTCCACATTGACTCTGTACCGTAATACCCTGTATATAGCCTCCACATTGACTCTGTACCGGTACCCACTGTATATAGCCTCCACATTGACTCTGTACCGGTACTCCCTGTATATAGCCTCCACATTGACTCTGTACCGTAATACCCTGTATATAGCTTCACATTGACTCTGTACCGGTACCCCCTGTATATAGCCTCCACATTGACTCTGTACCGTAATACCCTGTATATAGCCTCCACATTGACTCTGTACCATAACACCCTGTATATAGCCTCCACATTGACTCTGTACCGGTACCCCCTGTATATAGCCTCCACATTGAATCTGTACCGGTACCCCCTGTATATAGCCTCCACATTGACTCTGTACCGTAATACCCTATATATAGCCTCCACATTGACTCTGTACCGGTACCCCCTGTATATCGCCTCCACATTGACTCTGTACCGATACCCCCTGTATATAGCCTCCACATTGACTCTGTACCGATACCCCCTGTATATAGCCTCCACATTGACTCTGTACCGGTACCCCCTGTATATAGCCTCCACATTGACTCTGTACCGATACCCCCTGTATATAGCCTCCACATTGACTCTGTACCGATACCCCCTGTATATAGCCTCCACATTGACTCTGTACCGGTAAACCCCTGTATATAGCCTCCACATTGACTCTGTACCGATACCCCCTGTATATAGCCTCCACATTGACTCTGTACCGTAATACCCTGTATATAGCCTCCACATTGACTCTGTACCGATACCCCCTGTATATAGCCTCCACATTGACTCTGTACCGATACCCCCTGTATATAGCCTCCACATTGACTCTGTACCGATACCCCCTGTATATAGCCTCCACATTGACTCTGTACCGACACCCCCTGTATATAGCCTCCACATTGACTCTGTACCGATACCCCCTGTATATAGCCTCCACATTGACTCTGTACCGGTACCCCCTGTATATCGCCTCCACATTGACTCTGTACCGATACCCCCTGTATATAGCCTCCACATTGACTCTGTACCGATACCCCCTGTATATAGCCTCCACATTGACTCTGTACCGGTACCCCCCTGTATATAGCCTCCACATTGACTCTGTACCGATACCCCCTGTATATAGCTTCCACATTGACTCTGTACCGTAATACCCTGTATATAGCCTCCACATTGACTCTGTACCGTAATACCCTGTATATAGCCTCCACATTGACTCTGTACCGGTACTCCCTGTATATAGCCTCCACATTGACTCTGTACCGGTACCCGCCTGTATATAGCCTCCACATTGACTCTGTACTGGTACACCCTGTATATAGACTCCACATTGACTCTGTACCGTAACACCCTGTATATAGCCTCCACATTGACTCTGTACCGATACCCCCTGTATATAGCCTCCACATTGACTCTGTACCGTAATACCCTGTATATAGCCTCCACATTGACTCTGTACCGTAATACCCTGTATATAGCCTCCACATTGACTCTGTACCGTAATACCCTGTATATAGCCTCCACATTGACTCTGTACCGGTACCCCCTGTATATAGCCTCCACATTGACTCTGTACCGGTACCCCCTGTATATCGCCTCCACATTGACTCTGTACCGTAACACCCTGTATATAGCCTCCACATTGACTCTGTACCGATACCCCCTGTATATAGCCTCCACATTGACTCTGTACCGTAATACCCTGTATATAGCCTCCACATTGACTCTGTACCGTAATACCCTGTATATAGCCTCCACATTGACTCTGTACCGTAATACCCTGTATATAGCCTCCACATTGACTCTGTACCGGTACCCCCTGTATATAGCCTCCACATTGACTCTGTACCGGTACCCCCTGTATATCGCCTCCACATTGACTCTGTACCGATACCCCCTGTATATAGCCTCCACATTGACTCTGTACCGATACCCCCTGTATATAGCCTCCACATTGACTCTGTACCGATACCCCCTGTATATAGCCTCCACATTGACTCTGTACCGTAATACCCTGTATATAGCCTCCACATTGACTCTGTACCGTAATACCCTGTATATAGCCTCCACATTGACTCTGTACCGGTACCCCCTGTATATAGCCTCCACATTGACTCTGTACCGGTACTCCCTGTATATAGTCTCCACATTGACTCTGTACCGTAATACCCTGTATATAGCCTCCACATTGACTCTGTACCGTAATACCCTGTATATAGCTTCCACATTGACTCTGTACCGGTACTCCCTGTATATAGCCTCCACATTGACTCTGTACCGATACCCCCTGTATATAGCCTCCACATTGACTCTGTACCGGTACCCCCCTGTATATAGCCTCCACATTGACTCTGTACTGGTACACCCTGTATATAGACTCCACATTGACTCTGTACCGTAACACCCTGTATATAGCCTCCACATTGACTCTGTACCGATACCCCCTGTATATAGCCTCCACATTGACTCTGTACCGTAATACCCTGTATATAGCCTCCACATTGACTCTGTACCGTAATACCCTGTATATAGCCTCCACATTGACTCTGTACCGTAATACCCTGTATATAGCCTCCACATTGACTCTGTACCGGTACCCCCTGTATATAGCCTCCACACTGACTCTGTACCGGTACTCCCTGTATATAGCCTCCACATTGACTCTGTACCGTAATACCCTGTATATAGCCTCCACATTGACTCTGTACCGTAATACCTTGTATATAGCTTCACATTGACTCTGTACCGGTACCCCCTGTATATAGCCTCCACATTGACTCTGTACCGTAATACCCTGTATATAGCCTCCACATTGACTCTGTACCATAACACCCTGTATATAGCCTCCACATTGACTCTGTACCGGTACCCCCTGTATATAGCCTCCACATTGACTCTGTACCATAACACCCTGTATATAGCCTCCACATTGACTCTGTACCGTAACACCCTGTATATAGCCTCCACATTGACTCTGTACCGTAACACCCTGTATATAGCCTCACTAGTGTTATTTACTGCTGCTCTTTAATTATTTGTTTTTCTTAATTCTTACTTTTTGGGGGGGTATTTTCTTTGAAACTGCATTGTTGGTTAGGGGCTTGTAAGTCAGCTTTTCACTGTAAGGTCTACACCTGTTGGTTAGGGGCTTGTAAGTCAGCGTTTCACTGTAAGGTCTACACCTGTTGGTTAGGGCTTGTAAGTCAGCGTTTCACTGTAAGGTCTACACCTGTTGGTTAGGGGCTTGTAAGTCAGCGTTTCACTGTAAGGTCTACACCTGTTGGTTAGGGCTTGTAAGTCAGCGTTTCACTGTAAGGTCTACACCTGTTGGTTAGGGCTTGTAAGTCAGCGTTTCACTGTAAGGTCTACACCTGTTGGTTAGGGGCTTGTAAGTCAGCGTTTCACTGTAAGGTCTACACCTGTTGGTTAGGGGCTTGTAAGTCAGCGTTTCACTGTAAGGTCTACACCTGTTGGTTAGGGGCTTGTAAGTCAGCGTTTCACTGTAAGGTCTACACCTGTTGGTTAGGGGCTTGTAAGTCAGCGTTTCACTGTAAGGTCTACACCTGTTGGTTAGGGGCTTGTAAGTCAGCGTTTCACTGTAAGGTCTACACCTGTTGGTTAGGGGCTTGTAAGTCTGCGTTTCACTGTAAGGTCTACACCTGTTGGTTAGGGGCTTGTAAGTCAGCGTTTCACTGTAAGGTGAAAGATGAATGGAGCAAAGTACAGAGAGATCCTTGATGAAAACCTGCTCCTGAGCGCTCAGGACTTCAGACTGGGGCGAAGGTTCGCCTTCCAACAGGACAACAACCCTAAGCACACAGCCAAGACAATGCAGGAGTGGCTTCGGTAGAACTCTGAATGTCCTTGAGTGGCCCAGCCAGAGCCTGGACTTGAAGCCGATCAAACGTCTCTTGAGAGACCTGAAAATATCTGTGCAGCGACGCTCCCCATCCAACCTGACAGAGCTTGAGAGGATCTGCAGAGAAGAAGGGGAGAAACTCCCCAAATACAGGTGTGCCAAGCTTGTAGATTCATACCCAAGAAGACTCAAGGCTGTAATCGCTGCCAAAGGTGCTTCAACAAAGTACTGAGTAAAGGGTCTGAATACTTATGCAAATGTGATAAATGTAATTGTTTTCTTGTTATTTTTGTGCAAATATGTCTAGAAATCTGTTTTTTCTTTGTCATTATGGGGTATTGATGAAAAAAAATGTAATCCCTTTTAGGCTGTAACGTAACAAAATGTGGAAAGAGTCAACACAGACAGACAGACAGACAGACAGACAGACAGACAGACAGACAGACAGACAGACAATTAATATACATGAAATCCGATTTTCGTCCCCAGCGCGGTGGCGAGCCAGAGTGAGGCGTCGGGTGTGGGGCTGGAGCAGTGCATCGTGGGTCTCCCAGCCTGCGTAACCATAACGACCAGAGACAAGGCCGGGGGACACTGCAGGACCGGCAACGCCATCCTGTCTGCTGAGGTGGGGGACCAACACACACACACACACACACACACACACACACACACACACACACACACACACACACACACACACACACACACACACACACACACACACACACACACACACACACGTTAAGCTAAACTATGATACAAGAAGCTAAGCTAAAGTATGCTACGCTATGCTAAACTAAGCTAATGTATGCTATGCTAAACTAAGCTAATGTATACCATGCTATGCTAAGCTAAGCTAATGTACGCTATGCTATGATAAGCCATGCTACGTTACGCTAAACTAATTGTCCTATGTGGATAAATAGAGTTGTTATATCTCCATCCAGGTGTGTACTCCAGATGGCAGCGTGGCGGACGGGGAGATACTCGACCACAAGAACGGGACATATGATTTTGTTTACACTGTAAACAAGGAAGGGGAGTTCTCATTGGCTCTCCGGCTCTATGACCAGCACATCAAAGGAAGTCCCTTCAGACTCAGAGTTACCAGGTCCCCAGACCCTGAGGTAAAGAGACAGAGAGAGAGACAGAGAGAGAGACAGAGAGAGAGAGAGAGAGAGAGAGAGAGAGAGAGACAGAGAGAGAGAGAGAGAGAGAGAGACAGAGAGAGAGACAGAGAGAGAGAGAGACAGAGAGACAGAGAGACAGAGAGAGAAGAGAGAGAGACAGAGAGAGAGAGAGAGAGACAGAGAGAGAGAGAGAGAGAGAGAGAGAGACAGAGAGAGAGAGACAGAGAGAGAGAGAGATAGACAGAGAGAGAGAGAGAGAGAGAGAGAGAGAGAGAGAGAGAAAGAGAGAGAGAGATGGAAAGATTGTCATTATTTTTAGGACTCAGAATTTTGTAACTCACTGTGTCTTACTGTCTACCGTTCATGTTAAATGTCTCTTCGAGGTGTCTCCCCCCAACACCACAGCCACCTCTCTGGCGGCCACCGCCACCCCGTCTACAGGCTCCTCTGAGGGGGCTAAGCGGAGAGGAAAGTCCCCTGGGTCCGGGAGTAAGAAGAAGGGGTCCAGGAGGACAGGCAGTGCCCTGGGGACACCCAGACGCAAAGAGAACCCCATCGAAGATGACCTCATCTTCAGGATCGGTGAGAGAGATCGACATTTTTATTTATTAACTTATTTTCTCTCTATCACCCACTCTCTCTCCCTTCTTCGCATTCTCATTCTCTCTCTGCCTCTAGTTTGTCCATTATTATTTATTTTTTTAACCTTTATTTAACTAGGCAAGTCAGTTAAGAACAAATTCTTATTTTCAATGGCGGCCTAGGAACGGTGGGTTAACTGCCTGTTCAGGGGCAGGACGACAGATTTGTACCTTGTCAGCTCGGGGATTTGAACTTGCAACCTTCCGGTTACTAGTCCAACGCTCTAACCACTAGGCTGCCCTGCCGCCTCTACGCTCTAACCACTAGGCTACCCTGCCGCCTCTACACTCTAACCACTAGGCTACCCTGCCGCCTCTACACTCTAACCACTAGGCTGCCCTGCCGCCTCTACACTCTAACCACTAGGCTACCCTGCCACCTCTACACTCTAACCACTAGGCTACCCTGCCGCCTCTACACTCTAACCACTAGGCTACCCTGCCGCCTCTACGCTCTAACCACTAGGCTACCTGCCACCTCTACACTCTAACCACTAGGCTACCCTGCCGCCTCTACACTCTAACCACTAGGCTGCCCTGCCGCCTCTACACTCTAACCACTAGGCTGCCCTGCCGCCTCTACACTCTAACCACTAGGCTACCTTACCTCCTCTACACTCTAACCACTAGGCTACCCTGCCTCCTCTACACTCTAACCACTAGGCTACCCTGCCGCCTCTACACTCTAACCACTAGGCTACCTTACCTCCTCTACACTCTAACCACTAGGCTACCCTGCCTCCTCTACACTCTAACCACTAGGCTACCCTACCTCCTCTACACTCTAACCACTAGGCTACCCTGCCGCCTCTACACTCTAACCACTAGGCTACCCTACCTCCTCTACACTCTAACCACTAGGCTACCCTGCCGCCTCTACACTCTAACCACTAGGCTACCTTACCTCCTCTACACTCTAACCACTAGGCTACCCTGCCTCCTCTACACTCTAACCACTAGGCTACCCTACCTCCTCTACACTCTAACCACTAGGCTACCCTGCCGCCTCTACACTCTAACCACTAGGCTACCCTACCGCCTCTACACTCTAACCACTAGGCTACCCTACCTCCTCTACACTCTAACCACTAGGCTACCCTACCTCCTCTACACTCTAACCACTAGGCTACCCTACCTCCTCTACACTCTAACCACTAGGCTACCCTACCTCCTCTACGCTCTAACCACTAGGCTACCCTACCTCCTCTACACTCTAACCACTAGGCTACCCTGCCGCCTCTACACTCTAACCACTAGGCTACCCTACCTCCTCTACACTCTAACCACTAGGCTACCCTACCTCCTCTACACTCTAACCACTAGGCTACCCTACCTCCTCTACACTCTAACCACTAGGCTACCCTACCTCCTCTACACTCTAACCACTAGGCTACCCTGCCTCCTCTACACTCTAACCACTAGGCTGCCCTGCCTCCTCTACACTCTAACCACTAGGCTACCCTGCCGCCTCTACACTCTAACCACTAGGCTACCCTACCTCCTCTACACTCTAACCACTAGGCTACCCTACCTCCTCTACACTCTAACCACTAGGCTACCCTACCTCCTCTACGCTCTAACCACTAGGCTACCCTACCTCCTCTACACTCTAACCACTAGGCTACCCTGCCGCCTCTACACTCTAACCACTAGGCTACCCTACCTCCTCTACACTCTAACCACTAGGCTACCCTACCTCCTCTACACTCTAACCACTAGGCTACCCTACCTCCTCTACACTCTAACCACTAGGCTACCCTACCTCCTCTACACTCTAACCACTAGGCTACCCTGCCTCCTCTACACTCTAACCACTAGGCTGCCCTGCCGCCTCTACACTCTAACCACTAGGCTACCCTGCCGCCTCTACACTCTAACCACTAGGCTACCCTGCCGCCCCAATAAGGTGTGTCTGTGCTTCAGGTACCAAGGGGAAGAATAAAGGAGAGTTCACTAACCTGCAGGGTGTGTCGACGTCCTCCAATGGCAGGATTCTAATAGCAGACAGCAATAACCAGTGTGTTCAGGTAAATAAACACACACACACACACACACACACACACAGTGGCAGAATTTTGATGGTTTGATTCTTTGTGTGTGTGTGTGTGTGTGTGTGTGTGTGTGTGTGTGTGTGTGTGTGTGTGTGTGTGTGTGTGTGTGTGTGTGTGTGTGTGTGTGTGTCCCATCGGACAGATCTTCTCTAATGACGGCGAGTTTAAGAGTCGTTTTGGGGTGAGGGGCCGGTCGCCAGGTCAACTCCAACGACCAACGGGTGTGGCCGTTCACCCCAACGGTGACATCATCATCGCCGACTACGACAACAAGTGGGTCAGCATCTTCTCCAGCGAGGGCAAATACAAGGTGAGCATACAGGGGACATACAGGGAACATACAGGGGACATATAGGGGACATACAGGGGACATACAGGGAACATACAGGGGACTATTCTATTTTCTGATCTGTCAGGCCAAGCTGTCCTCTGATTGGTTGTGTTATCTGTCTGTCAGGCCAAGCTGTCCTCTGATTGGTTGTGTTATCTGTCTGTCAGGCCAAGCTGGGCTCTGGTAGGCTGATGGGACCGAAGGGCGTGTCCGTGGATCAGAACGGTCACGTAATCGTTGTGGACAACAAGGCATGCACCGTCTTCATCTTCCAGCCAACCGGCAAGCTCGTTACTAAGTTTGGTAGCCGCGGCAACGGAGACAAACAGTTCGCAGGTGAGTTGATGTGGATGATGAAAATGATGCTGATGATAGTGATGATGATGATGAAGGCTTCATGGTACTTCCATCACTCCTCTCCTCTCTCCTCCTCCTTTCTCCTTCTCCTACTCCTCCCCCTCTCCTCCTCCACTTTCTCCTCCTCCCTCTCTCCTCCTCCTTTCTCCTCTTCTCCTCCTTTCTCCTCCTCTTCTCCTCCTTTCTCCTCCTCTTCTCCTCCTTTCTCCTCCTCTTCTCCTCCTTTCTCCTCTTCTCCTTTCTCCTCTTCTTCTCCTCTTCTCCTCCTCTCCTCCTCCTTTCTCCTCTCTCCTCCACCTTTCTCCTCCTTTTTCCTCCTCTTCTCCTCCTACCTCCTCCTCTCCTCCTCCTTTCTCCTCCTCTTCTCCTCCTTTCTCCTCTCCTCCTCCTTTCTCCTCCTCTTCTCCTCCTTTCTCCTCCTCTTCTCCTCCTTTCTCCTCTTCTCCTCCTTTCTCCTCCTCTCCTCCTCTCCTCCTCTTCTCCTCCTCTCTTCCGACCAGGTCCTCATTTTGCAGCCGTCAACAACAACAATGAGATCATAGTGACAGACTTCCACAACCACTCAGTCAAGGTAACCAACTTCTCAGGACACTTCCACCCAATATTTACTAGGTCTGGTGGATCAACTAAACACGACCTTAATTAAACCAACCCCTCAGTCAAGCTAACTAACTTCTCAGGTTCATCAGACACTTCCACCCAATATTTACTAGGTCTGATGGATCAACTAAACATGACCTTCATTAAACCAACCCCTCAGTCAAGGTAACTAACTTCTCAGGTTCATCAGACACTTCCAAACCACGCCTCAAACGTGACCGTCGTTAACCTAATGGACCCGTCCTGACCGTCGTTAACCTAATGAACACGTCCTGACCGTCGTTAACCCAGTAGAATGACCCGTCCTGACCGTCGTTAACCTAATGAACACGTCCTGACCGTCGTTAACCCAGTAGAATGACCCGTCCTGACCGTCGTTAACCCAGTAGAATGACCCGTCCTGACCGTCGTTAACCTAATGAACACGTCCTGACCGTCGTTAACCCAGTAGAATGACCCGTCCTGACCGTCGTTAACCTAATGACCCCGTCCTGACCGTCGTTAACCTAATGACCCGTCCTGACCGTCGTTAACCCAGTAGAATGACCCGTCCTGACCATCGTTAACCCAGTAGAATGACCCGTCCTGACCGTCGTTAACCCAGTAGAATGACCCGTCCTGACCGTCGTTAACCTAATGACCCCGTCCTGACCGTCGTTAACCCAGTAGAATGACCCCGTCCTGACCGTCGTTAACCTAATGACCCCGTCCTGACCGTCGTTAACCCAGTAGAATGACCCGTCCTGACCGTCGTTAACCCAGTAGAATGACCCCGTCCTGACCGTCATTAACCTAATGACCCGTCCTGACCGTCGTTAACCCAGTAGAATGACCCGTCCTGACCGTCGTTAACCTAATGGACCCGTCCTGACCGTCGTTAACCCAGTAGAATGAACCCGTCCTGACCGTCGTTAACCTAATGACCCGTCCTGACCATCGTTAACCCAGTAGAATGACCCGTCCTGACCGTCGTTAACCCAGTAGAATGACCCGTCCTGACCGTCGTTAACCCAGTAGAATGACCCCGTCCTGACCGTCGTTAACCTAATGACCCGTCCTGACCGTCGTTAACCTAATGACCCCGTCCTGACCGTCGTTAACCCAGTAGAATGACCCGTCCTGACCGTCGTTAACCCAGTAGAATGACCCGTCCTGACCGTCGTTAACCCAGTAGAATGACCCGTCCTGACCGTCGTTAACCTAATGGACCCGTCCTGACCGTCGTTAACCCAGTAGAATGACCCGTCCTGACCGTCGTTAACCTAATGGACCCGTCCTGACCGTCGTTAACCTAATGACCCGTCCTGACCGTCGTTAACCTAATGACCCGTCCTGACCGTCGTTAACCCAGTAGAATGACCCGTCCTGACCGTCGTTAACCCAGTAGAATGACCCGTCCTGACCGTCGTTAACCTAATGAACCCGTCCTGACCGTCGTTAACCCAGTAGAATGACCCGTCCTGACCGTCGTTAACCTAATGAACCGTCCTGACCGTCGTTAACCCAGTAGAATGACCCGTCCTGACCGTCGTTAACCTAATGAACCCGTCCTGACCGTCGTTAACCCAGTAGAATGAACCCGTCCTGACCGTCGTTAACCCAGTAGAATGACCCCGTCCTGACCGTCGTTAACCCAGTAGAATGACCCGTCCTGACCGTCGTTAACCTAATGAACCCGTCCTGACCGTCGTTAACCCAGTAGAATGAACCCGTCCTGACCGTCGTTAACCCAGTAGAATGACCCGTCCTGACCGTCGTTAACCTAATGAACACGTCCTGACCGTCGTTAACCCAGTAGAATGACCCGTCCTGACCGTCGTTAACCTAATGGACCCGTCCTGACCGTCGTTAACCTAATGACCCGTCCTGACCGTCGTTAACCCAGTAGAATGACCCGTCCTGACCGTCGTTAACCCAGTAGAATGACCCGTCCTGACCGTCGTTAACCCAGTAGAATGACCCGTCCTGACCGTCGTTAACCTAATGAACCCGTCCTGACCGTCGTTAACCCAGTAGAATGAACCCGTCCTGACCGTCGTTAACCCAGTAGAATGACCCGTCCTGACCGTCGTTAACCTAATGAACCCGTCCTGACCGTCGTTAACCCAGTAGAATGACCCGTCCTGACCGTCGTTAACCCAGTAGAATGAACAAGTCCTGACCGTCGTTAACCCAGTAGAATGACCCGTCCTGACCGTCGTTAACCTAATGACCCGTCCTGACCGTCGTTAACCTAATGACCCGTCCTGACCGTCGTTAACCTAATGACCCGTCCTGACCGTCGTTAACCCAGTAGAATGACCCGTCCTGACCGTCGTTAACCTAATGAACACGTCCTGACCGTCGTTAACCTAATGACCCGTCCTGACCGTCGTTAACCCAGTAGAATGACCCGTCCTGACCGTCGTTAACCCAGTAGAATGACCCATCCTGACCGTCGTTAACCCAGTAGAATGACCCGTCCTGACCGTCGTTAACCCAGTAGAATGACCCGTCCTGACCGTCGTTAACCCAGTAGAATGAACAAGTCCTGACCGTCATTAACCCAGTAGAATGACCCGTCCTGACCGTCGTTAACCCAGTAGAATGACCCGTCCTGACCGTCGTTAACCCAGTAGAATGAACAATTCCTGACCGTCATTAACCCAGTAGAATGACCCGTCCTGACCGTCGTTAACCCAGTAGAATGACCCGTCCTGACCGTCGTTAACCCAGTAGAATGACCCGTCCTGACCGTCGTTAACCCAGTAGAATGAACCCGTCCTGACCGTCGTTAACTCAGTAGAATGACCCGTCCTGACCATCGTTAACCCAGTAGAATGACCCGTCCTGACCGTCGTTAACCCAGTAGAATGACCCGTCCTGACCGTCGTTAACCCAGTAGAATGAACCCGTCCTGACCGTCGTTAACCCAGTAGAATGACCCGTCCTGACCGTCGTTAACCCAGTAGAATGACCCGTCCTGACCGTCGTTAACCTAATGAACCCGTCCTGACCGTCGTTAACCCAGTAGAATGAACCCGTCCTGACCGTCGTTAACCCAGTAGAATGACCCGTCCTGACCGTCGTTAACCTAATGACCCGTCCTGACCGTCGTTAACCCAGTAGAATGACCCGTCCTGACCGTCGTTAACCCAGTAGAATGAACCCGTCCTGACCGTCGTTAACCCAGTAGAATGACCCGTCCTGACCGTCGTTAACCTAATGACCCCGTCCTGACCGTCGTTAACCCAGTAGAATGAACCCGTCCTGACCGTCGTTAACCCAGTAGAATGACCCGTCCTGACCGTCGTTAACCCAGTAGAATGACCCGTCCTGACCGTCGTTAACCCAGTAGAATGACCCGTCCTGACCGTCGTTAACCCAGTAGAATGACCCCGTCCTGACCGTCGTTAACCTAATGAACCCGTCCTGACCGTCGTTAACCCAGTAGAATGACCCGTCCTGACCGTCGTTAACCCAGTAGAATGACCCGTCCTGACCGTCATTAACCCAGTAGAATGACCCGTCCTGACCGTCGTTAACCTAATGAACCCGTCCTGACCGTCGTTAACCCAGTAGAATGACCCGTCCTGACCGTCGTTAACCCAGTAGAATGACCCGTCCTGACCGTCGTTAACCTAATGGACCCGTCCTGACCGTCGTTAACCCAGTAGAATGACCCGTCCTGACCGTCGTTAACCCAGTAGAATGACCCGTCCTGACCGTCGTTAACCTAATGAACCCGTCCTGACCGTCGTTAACCCAGTAGAATGACCCGTCCTGACCGTCATTAACCCAGTAGAATGAACCCGTCCTGACCGTCATTAACCCAGTAGAATGACCCGTCCTGACCGTCGTTAACCTAATGACCCGTCCTGACCGTCGTTAACCTAATGACCCGTCCTGACCGTCGTTAACCTAATGACCCGTCCTGACCGTCGTTAACCCAGTAGAATGACCCGTCCTGACCGTCGTTAACCCAGTAGAATGAACCCGTCCTGACCGTCATTAACCCAGTAGAATGACCCGTCCTGACCGTCGTTAACCCAGTAGAATGAACCCGTCTTGACCGTCATTAACCCAGTAGAATGAACCCATCCTGACCGTCGTTAACCCAGTAGAATGAACCCGTCCTGACCGTCGTTAACCTAATGAACCCGTCCTGACCGTCGTTAACCCAGTAGAATGACCCCGTCCTGACCGTCGTTAACCTAATGACCCGTCCTGACCGTCGTTAACCTAATGAACCCGTCCTGACCGTCGTTAACCCAGTAGAATGAACAAGTCCTGACCGTCGTTAACCCAGTAGAATGACCCGTCCTGACCGTCGTTAACCCAGTAGAATGACCCATCCTGACCGTCGTTAACCCAGTAGAATGAACAAGTCCTGACCGTCGTTAACCCAGTAGAATGACCCGTCCTGACCGTCGTTAACCCAGTAGAATGACCCCGTCCTGACCGTCGTTAACCTAATGACCCGTCCTGACCGTCGTTAACCCAGTAGAATGACCCCGTCCTGACCGTCGTTAACCTAATGACCCGTCCTGACCGTCGTTAACCCAGTAGAATGACCCATCCTGACCGTCATTAACCCAGTAGAATGAACCCGTCCTGACCGTCGTTAACCCAGTAGAATGAACAAGTCCTGACCGTCGTTAACCCAGTAGAATGAACAAGTCCTGACCGTCGTTAACCCAGTAGAATGAACCGTCCTGACCGTCGTTAACCCAGTAGAATGAACCCGTCCTGACCGTCGTTAACCCAGTAGAATGACCCGTCCTGACTATCGTTAACCCAGTAGAATGACCCGTCCTGACCGTCGTTAACCTAATGACCCGTCCTGACCGTCGTTAACCTAATGAACCCGTCCTGACCGTCATTAACCCAGTAGAATGAACCGTCCTGACCGTCGTTAACCCAGTAGAATGAACCCGTCCTGACCGTCGTTAACCCAGTAGAATGAACCCGTCCTGACTGTCGTTAACCCAGTAGAATGAACACGTCCTGACCGTCGTTAACCCAGTAGAATGACCCGTCCTGACCGTCGTTAACCCAGTAGAATGAACACGTCCTGACCGTCGTTAACCCAGTAGAATGACCCGTCCTGACCGTCGTTAACCTAATGAACCCGTCCTGACCATCGTTAACCCAGTAGAATGACCCATCCTGACCGTCGTTAACCCAGTAGAATGACCCGTCCTGACCGTCGTTAACCCAGTAGAATGACCCGTCCTGACCGTCGTTAACCCAGTAGAATGAACACGTCCTGACCGTCGTTAACCCAGTAGAATGACCCGTCCTGACCGTCGTTAACCTAATGAACCCGTCCTGACCATCGTTAACCCAGTAGAATGACCCATCCTGACCGTCGTTAACCCAGTAGAATGAACCCGTCCTGACCGTCGTTAACCTAATGACCCCGTCCTGACCGTCGTTAACCTAATGAACCCGTCCTGACCATCGTTAACCCAGTAGAATGACCCGTCCTGACCGTCATTAACCCAGTAGAATGAACCATCCTGACCGTCGTTAACCCAGTAGAATGACCCGTCCTGACCGTCGTTAACCCAGTAGAATGAACCCGTCCTGACCGTCGTTAACCCAGTAGAATGACCCGTCCTGACCGTCGTTAACCCAGTAGAATGACCCGTCCTGACCGTCGTTAACCCAGTAGAATGAACCCGTCCTGACCGTCGTTAACCCAGTAGAATGACCCGTCCTGACCGTCGTTAACCCAGTAGAATGACCCGTCCTGACCGTCGTTAACCCAGTAGAATGACCCGTCCTGACCGTCGTTAACCCAGTAGAATGACCCATCCTGACCGTCGTTAACCCAGTAGAATGACCCATCCTGACCGTCGTTAACCCAGTAGAATGACCCGTCCTGACCGTCGTTAACCCAGTAGAATGAACCCGTCCTGACCGTCGTTAACCCAGTAGAATGACCCGTCCTGACCGTCGTTAACCCAGTAGAATGACCCGTCCTGACCGTCGTTAACCCAGTAGAATGACCCGTCCTGACCGTCGTTAACCCAGTAGAATGAACCCGTCCTGACCGTCGTTAACCCAGTAGAATGACCCGTCCTGACCGTCGTTAACCCAGTAGAATGAACCCGTCCTGACCGTCGTTAACCTAATGAACCCGTCCTGACCGTCGTTAACCCAGTAGAATGAACACGTCCTGACCGTCGTTAACCCAGTAGAATGAACCCGTCCTGACCGTCGTTAACCCAGTAGAATGACCCGTCCTGACCGTCGTTAACCCAGTAGAATGACCCGTCCTGACCGTCATTAACCCAGTAGAATGACCCGTCCTGACCGTCATTAACCCAGTAGAATGACCCGTCCTGACCGTCGTTAACCCAGTAGAATGACCCGTCCTGACCGTCGTTAACCCAGTAGAATGACCCGTCCTGACCGTCGTTAACCCAGTAGAATGACCCGTCCTGACCGTCGTTAACCCAGTAGAATGACCCGTCCTGACCGTCGTTAACCCAGTAGAATGACCCGTCCTGACCGTCGTTAACCCAGTAGAATGACCCGTCCTGACCGCCGTTAACCCAGTAGAATGAACACGTCCTGACCGTCGTTAACACAGTAGAATGACCCGTCCTGATCGTCGTTAACCCAGTAGAATGAACCCGTCCTGACCGTCGTTAACCCAGTAGAATGAACCGTCCTGACCGTCGTTAACCCAGTAGAATGAACCCGTCCTGACCGTCGTTAACCCAGTAGAATGACCCATCCTGACCGTCGTTAACCCAGTAGAATGACCCGTCCTGACCGTCGTTAACCCAGTAGAATGACCCATCCTGACCGTCGTTAACCCAGTAGAATGACCCGTCCTGACCGTCGTTAACCTAATGACCCGTCCTGACCATCGTTAACCTAATGAACCCGTCCTGACCATCGTTAACCCAGTAGAATGACCCGTCCTGACCGTCGTTAACCTAATGAACCCGTCCTGACCGTCGTTAACCTAATGACCCCGTCCTGACCGTCGTTAACCCAGTAGAATGAACCCGTCCTGACCGTCGTTAACCCAGTAGAATGACCCGTCCTGACCGTCGTTAACCCAGTAGAATGACCCATCCTGACCGTCGTTAACCTAATGAACCCGTCCTGACCGTCGTTAACCCAGTAGAATGACCCATCCTGACCGTCGTTAACCCAGTAGAATGAACAAGTCCTGACCGTCGTTAACCCAGTAGAATGACCCGTCCTGACCATCGTTAACCCAGTAGAATGACCCGTCCTGACCGTCGTTAACCTAATGAACACGTCCTGACCGTCGTTAACCCAGTAGAATGACCCGTCCTGACCGTCGTTAACCCAGTAGAATGACCCGTCCTGACCGTCGTTAACCCAGTAGAATGACCCGTCCTGACCGTCGTTAACCCAGTAGAATGACCCGTCCTGACCGTCGTTAACCCAGTAGAATGACCCGTCCTGACCGTCGTTAACCCAGTAGAATGACCCCGTCCTGACCGTCGTTAACCTAATGAACCCGTCCTGACCATCGTTAACCTAATGACCCGTCCTGACCATCGTTAACCCAGTAGAATGACCCGTCCTGACCGTCGTTAACCCAGTAGAATGAACAAGTCCTGACCATCGTTAACCCAGTAGAATGAACACGTCCTGACCGTCGTTAACCCAGTAGAATGACCCGTCCTGACCGTCGTTAACCCAGTAGAATGAACCCATCCTGACCGTCGTTAACCCAGTAGAATGAACACGTCCTGACCGTCGTTAACCCAGTAGAATGACCCGTCCTGACCGTCGTTAACCCAGTAGAATGACCCGTCCTGACCGTCGTTAACCCAGTAGAATGAACCCGTCCTGACCGTCGTTAACCCAGTAGAATGAACCCATCCTGACCGTCGTTAACCCAGTAGAATGACCCGTCCTGACCGTCGTTAACCTAATGAACCCGTCCTGACCGTCGTTAACCCAGTAGAATGACCCGTCCTGACCGTCGTTAACCCAGTAGAATGACCCGTCCCTGACCGTCGTTAACCCAGTAGAATGACCCGTCCTGACCGTCGTTAACCCAGTAGAATGACCCGTCCCTGACCGTCGTTAACCCAGTAGAATGAACCCGTCCTGACCGTCGTTAACCCAGTAGAATGACCCGTCCTGACCGCCGTTAACCCAGTAGAATGACCCGTCCTGACCGTCGTTAACCCAGTAGAATGACCCGTCCTGACCGTCGTTAACCCAGTAGAATGACCCGTCCTGACCGTCGTTAACCCAGTAGAATGACCCGTCCTGACCGTCGTTAACCCAGTAGAATGACCCGTCCTGACCGTCGTTAACCCAGTAGAATGACCCGTCCTGACCGTCGTTAACCCAGTAGAATGACCCGTCCTGACCGTCGTTAACCCAGTAGAATGACCCATCCTGACCGTCGTTAACCCAGTAGAATGAACCCGTCCTGACCGTCGTTAACCCAGTAGAATGACCCGTCCTGACCGCGTTAACCTAATGAACCCGTCCTGACCGTCGTTAACCTAATGAACCCGTCCTGACCGTCGTTAACCCAGTAGAATGACCCGTCCTGACCGTCGTTAACCCAGTAGAATGACCCGTCCTGACCGTCGTTAACCCAGTAGAATGACCCATCCTGACCGTCGTTAACCCAGTAGAATGAACAAGTCCTGACCGTCGTTAACCCAGTAGAATGACCCGTCCTGACCGTCGTTAACCCAGTAGAATGACCCCGTCCTGACCGTCGTTAACCTAATGACCCGTCCTGACCGTCGTTAACCCAGTAGAATGACCCCGTCCTGACCGTCGTTAACCTAATGACCCGTCCTGACCGTCGTTAACCCAGTAGAATGACCCATCCTGACCGTCATTAACCCAGTAGAATGAACCCGTCCCTGACCGTCGTTAACCCAGTAGAATGAACAAGTCCTGACCGTCGTTAACCCAGTAGAATGAACAAGTCCTGACCGTCGTTAACCCAGTAGAATGAACCGTCCTGACCGTCGTTAACCCAGTAGAATGAACCCGTCCTGACCGTCGTTAACCCAGTAGAATGACCCGTCCTGACTATCGTTAACCCAGTAGAATGACCCGTCCTGACCGCCGTTAACCTAATGACCCGTCCTGACCGTCGTTAACCTAATGAACCCGTCCTGACCGTCATTAACCCAGTAGAATGAACCGTCCTGACCGTCGTTAACCCAGTAGAATGAACCCGTCCTGACCGTCGTTAACCCAGTAGAATGAACCCGTCCTGACTGTCGTTAACCCAGTAGAATGAACACGTCCTGACCGTCGTTAACCCAGTAGAATGACCCGTCCTGACCGTCGTTAACCCAGTAGAATGAACACGTCCTGACCGTCGTTAACCCAGTAGAATGACCCGTCCTGACCGTCGTTAACCTAATGAACCCGTCCTGACCATCGTTAACCCAGTAGAATGACCCATCCTGACCGCCGTTAACCCAGTAGAATGACCCGTCCCTGACCGTCGTTAACCCAGTAGAATGACCCGTCCTGACCGTCGTTAACCCAGTAGAATGAACACGTCCTGACCGTCGTTAACCCAGTAGAATGACCCGTCCTGACCGTCGTTAACCTAATGAACCCGTCCTGACCATCGTTAACCCAGTAGAATGACCCATCCTGACCGTCGTTAACCCAGTAGAATGAACCCGTCCTGACCGTCGTTAACCTAATGACCCCGTCCTGACCGTCGTTAACCTAATGAACCCGTCCTGACCATCGTTAACCCAGTAGAATGACCCGTCCTGACCGTCATTAACCCAGTAGAATGAACCATCCTGACCGTCGTTAACCCAGTAGAATGACCCGTCCTGACCGTCGTTAACCCAGTAGAATGAACCCGTCCTGACCGTCGTTAACCCAGTAGAATGACCCGTCCCTGACCGTCGTTAACCCAGTAGAATGACCCGTCCTGACCGTCGTTAACCCAGTAGAATGAACCCGTCCTGACCGTCGTTAACCCAGTAGAATGACCCGTCCTGACCGTCGTTAACCCAGTAGAATGACCCGTCCTGACCGCCGTTAACCCAGTAGAATGACCCGTCCTGACCGTCGTTAACCCAGTAGAATGACCCATCCTGACCGCCGTTAACCCAGTAGAATGACCCATCCTGACCGCCGTTAACCCAGTAGAATGACCCGTCCTGACCGTCGTTAACCCAGTAGAATGAACCCGTCCTGACCGTCGTTAACCCAGTAGAATGACCCGTCCTGACCGTCGTTAACCCAGTAGAATGACCCGTCCTGACCGTCGTTAACCCAGTAGAATGACCCGTCCTGACCGTCGTTAACCCAGTAGAATGAACCCGTCCTGACCGTCGTTAACCCAGTAGAATGACCCGTCCTGACCGTCGTTAACCCAGTAGAATGAACCCGTCCTGACCGTCGTTAACCTAATGAACCCGTCCTGACCGTCGTTAACCCAGTAGAATGAACACGTCCTGACCGTCGTTAACCCAGTAGAATGAACCCGTCCTGACCGTCGTTAACCCCGTAGAATGACCCGTCCTGACCGTCGTTAACCCAGTAGAATGACCCGTCCTGACCGTCATTAACCCAGTAGAATGACCCGTCCTGACCGTCATTAACCCAGTAGAATGACCCGTCCCTGACCGTCGTTAACCCAGTAGAATGACCCGTCCCTGACCGTCGTTAACCCAGTAGAATGACCCGTCCCTGACCGTCGTTAACCCAGTAGAATGACCCGTCCTGACCGTCGTTAACCCAGTAGAATGACCCGTCCTGACCGTCGTTAACCCAGTAGAATGACCCGTCCTGACCGTCGTTAACCCAGTAGAATGACCCGTCCTGACCGTCGTTAACCCAGTAGAATGAACACGTCCTGACCGTCGTTAACACAGTAGAATGACCCGTCCTGATCGTCGTTAACCCAGTAGAATGAACCCGTCCTGACCGTCGTTAACCCAGTAGAATGAACCGTCCTGACCGTCGTTAACCCAGTAGAATGAACCCGTCCTGACCGTCGTTAACCCAGTAGAATGACCCATCCTGACCGTCGTTAACCCAGTAGAATGACCCGTCCTGACCGTCGTTAACCCAGTAGAATGACCCATCCTGACCGTCGTTAACCCAGTAGAATGACCCGTCCTGACCGTCGTTAACCTAATGACCCGTCCTGACCATCGTTAACCTAATGAACCCGTCCCTGACCATCGTTAACCCAGTAGAATGACCCGTCCTGACCGTCGTTAACCTAATGAACCCGTCCTGACCGTCGTTAACCTAATGACCCCGTCCTGACCGTCGTTAACCCAGTAGAATGAACCCGTCCCTGACCGTCGTTAACCCAGTAGAATGACCCGTCCTGACCGTCGTTAACCCAGTAGAATGACCCATCCTGACCGTCGTTAACCTAATGAACCCGTCCTGACCGTCGTTAACCCAGTAGAATGACCCATCCTGACCGTCGTTAACCCAGTAGAATGAACAAGTCCTGACCGTCGTTAACCCAGTAGAATGACCCGTCCTGACCATCGTTAACCCAGTAGAATGACCCGTCCTGACCGTCGTTAACCTAATGAACACGTCCTGACCGTCGTTAACCCAGTAGAATGACCCGTCCTGACCGTCGTTAACCCAGTAGAATGACCCGTCCTGACCGTCGTTAACCCAGTAGAATGACCCGTCCTGACCGTCGTTAACCCAGTAGAATGACCCGTCCTGACCGTCGTTAACCCAGTAGAATGACCCGTCCTGACCGTCGTTAACCCAGTAGAATGACCCCGTCCTGACCGTCGTTAACCTAATGAACCCGTCCTGACCATCGTTAACCTAATGACCCGTCCCTGACCATCGTTAACCCAGTAGAATGACCCGTCCTGACCGTCGTTAACCCAGTAGAATGAACAAGTCCTGACCATCGTTAACCCAGTAGAATGAACACGTCCTGACCGTCGTTAACCCAGTAGAATGACCCGTCCTGACCGTCGTTAACCCAGTAGAATGAACCCATCCTGACCGTCGTTAACCCAGTAGAATGAACACGTCCTGACCGTCGTTAACCCAGTAGAATGACCCGTCCTGACCGTCGTTAACCCAGTAGAATGACCCGTCCTGACCGTCGTTAACCCAGTAGAATGAACCCGTCCTGACCGTCGTTAACCCAGTAGAATGAACCCATCCTGACCGTCGTTAACCCAGTAGAATGACCCGTCCTGACCGTCGTTAACCTAATGAACCCGTCCTGACCGTCGTTAACCCAGTAGAATGACCCGTCCTGACCGTCGTTAACCCAGTAGAATGACCCGTCCCTGACCGTCGTTAACCCAGTAGAATGACCCGTCCTGACCGTCGTTAACCCAGTAGAATGACCCGTCCTGACCGTCGTTAACCCAGTAGAATGAACCCGTCCTGACCGTCGTTAACCCAGTAGAATGACCCGTCCTGACCGTCGTTAACCCAGTAGAATGACCCGTCCTGACCGTCGTTAACCCAGTAGAATGACCCGTCCTGACCGTCGTTAACCCAGTAGAATGACCCGTCCTGACCGTCGTTAACCCAGTAGAATGACCCGTCCTGACCGTCGTTAACCCAGTAGAATGACCCGTCCTGACCGTCGTTAACCCAGTAGAATGACCCGTCCTGACCGTCGTTAACCCAGTAGAATGACCCGTCCTGACCGTCGTTAACCCAGTAGAATGACCCATCCTGACCGTCGTTAACCCAGTAGAATGAACCCGTCCTGACCGTCGTTAACCCAGTAGAATGACCCGTCCTGACCGTCGTTAACCTAATGAACCCGTCCTGACCGTCGTTAACCTAATGAACCCGTCCTGACCGTCGTTAACCCAGTAGAATGACCCGTCCTGACCGTCGTTAACCCAGTAGAATGACCCGTCCTGACCGTCGTTAACCCGGTAGAATGACCCGTCCTGACCGTCGTTAACCTAATGAACCCGTCCTGACCGTCGTTAACCCAGTAGAATGACCCGTCCTGACCGTCGTTAACCCAGTAGAATGACCCGTCCTGACCGTCGTTAACCCAGTAGAATGACCCATCCTGACCGTCGTTAACCCAGTAGAATGACCCGTCCTGACCGTCGTTAACCCAGTAGAATGACCCATCCTGACCGTCGTTAACCCAGTAGAATGACCCGTCCTGACCGTCGTTAACCCAGTAGAATGACCCGTCCTGACCGTCGTTAACCTAATGAACCCGTCCTGACCGTCGTTAACCCAGTAGAATGACCCGTCCTGACCGTCGTTAACCCAGTAGAATGACCCGTCCTGACCGTCGTTAACTCAGTAGAATGACCCGTCCTGACCGTCGTTAACCCAGTAGAATGAACCCGTCCTGACCGTCGTTAACCCAGTAGAATGACCCGTCCTGACCGTCGTTAACCCAGTAGAATGACCCGTCCTGACCGTCGTTAACCTAATGACCCCGTCCTGACCGTCGTTAACCCAGTAGAATGACCCGTCCTGACCGTCGTTAACCCAGTAGAATGACCCGTCCTGACCGTCGTTAACCCAGTAGAATGACCCGTCCTGACCGTCGTTAACCCAGTAGAATGACCCCGTCCTGACCGTCGTTAACCTAATGACCCGTCCTGACCGTCGTTAACCCAGTAGAATGAACCCGTCCTGACCGTCGTTAACCCAGTAGAATGACCCGTCCTGACTGTTGTTAACCCAGTAGAATGACCCGTCCTGACCGTCGTTAACCCAGTAGAATGACCCGTCCTGACCGTCGTTAACCCAGTAGAATGACCCGTCCTGACCGTCGTTAACCCAGTAGAATGACCCGTCCTGACCGTCGTTAACCCAGTAGAATGACCCCGTCCTGACCGTCGTTAACCCAGTAGAATGACCCGTCCTGACCGTCATAACCCAGTAGAATGACCCGTCCTGACCGTCGTTAACCTAATGAACCCGTCCTGACCGTCATTAACCCAGTAGAATGACCCGTCCTGACCGTCGTTAACCCAGTAGAATGACCCGTCCTGACCGTCATTAACCCAGTAGAATGACCCGTCCTGACCGTCGTTAACCTAATGACCCCGTCCTGACCGTCGTTAACCCAGTAGAATGACCCGTCCTGACCGTCGTTAACCCAGTAGAATGACCCGTCCTGACCGTCGTTAACCCAGTAGAATGACCCGTCCTGACCGTCGTTAACCCAGTAGAATGACCCCGTCCTGACCGTCGTTAACCTAATGACCCGTCCTGACCGTCGTTAACCCAGTAGAATGAACCCGTCCTGACCGTCGTTAACCCAGTAGAATGACCCGTCCTGACCGTCGTTAACCCAGTAGAATGACCCGTCCTGACCGTCGTTAACCTAATGAACCCGTCCTGACCGTCATTAACCCAGTAGAATGACCCGTCCTGACCGTCGTTAACCCAGTAGAATGACCCGTCCTGACCGTCGTTAACCCAGTAGAATGACCCATCCTGACCGTCGTTAACCCAGTAGAATGACCCGTCCTGACCGTCGTTAACCCAGTAGAATGACCCCGTCCTGACCGTCGTTAACCCAGTAGAATGACCCGTCCTGACCATCGTTAACCTAATGAACCCGTCCTGACAGTCGTTAACCCAGTAGAATGACCCGTCCTGACCGTCGTTAACCTAATGACCCCGTCCTGACCGTCGTTAACCCAGTAGAATGACCCGTCCTGACCGTCGTTAACCTAATGACCCGTCCTGACCATCGTTAACCTAATGACCCCGTCCTGACCGTCGTTAACCCAGTAGAATGACCCGTCCTGACCGTCGTTAACCCAGTAGAATGACCCGTCCTGACCGTCGTTAACCTAATGAACCCGTCCTGACCGTCGTTAACCCAGTAGAATGACCCGTCCTGACCGTCGTTAACCTAATGACCCGTCCTGACCATCGTTAACCTAATGACCCCGTCCTGACCGTCGTTAACCCAGTAGAATGACCCGTCCTGACCGTCGTTAACCCAGTAGAATGACCCGTCCTGACCGTCGTTAACCTAATGAACCCGTCCTGACCGTCGTTAACCCAGTAGAATGACCCGTCCTGACCGTCGTTAACCCAGTAGAATGACCCGTCCTGACCGTCGTTAACCCAGTAGAATGACCCCGTCCTGACCGTCGTTAACCCAGTAGAATGACCCGTCCTGACCGTCGTTAACCCAGTAGAATGACCCGTCCTGACCGTCGTTAACCCAGTAGAATGACCCGTCCTGACCGTCGTTAACCCAGTAGAATGACCCATCCTGACCGTCGTTAACCCAGTAGAATGACCCGTCCTGACCGTCGTTAACCCAGTAGAATGACCCGTCCTGACCGTCGTTAACCCAGTAGAATGAACAAGTCCTGACCGTCATTAACCCAGTAGAATGACCCGTCCTGACCGTCGTTAACCCAGTAGAATGACCCGTCCTGACCGTCGTTAACCCAGTAGAATGAACAAGTCCTGACCGTCATTAACCCAGTAGAATGACCCGTCCTGACCGTCGTTAACCCAGTAGAATGACCCGTCCCTGACCGTCGTTAACCCAGTAGAATGACCCGTCCCTGACCGTCGTTAACCCAGTAGAATGAACCCGTCCTGACCGTCGTTAACTCAGTAGAATGACCCGTCCTGACCATCGTTAACCCAGTAGAATGACCCGTCCCTGACCGCGTTAACCCAGTAGAATGACCCGTCCTGACCATCGTTAACCCAGTAGAATGACCTGTCCTGACCGTCGTTAACTCAGTAGAATGACCCGTCCTGACCATCGTTAACCCAGTAGAATGACCCGTCCTGACCGTCGTTAACCCAGTAGAATGACCCGTCCTGACCGCGTTAACCTAATGAACCCGTCCTGACCGCCGTTAACCCAGTAGAATGACCCGTCCTGACCGTCGTTAACCCAGTAGAATGACCCGTCCTGACCGTCGTTAACCTAATGGACCCGTCCTGACCGTCGTTAACCCAGTAGAATGACCCGTCCCTGACCGTCGTTAACCCAGTAGAATGACCCGTCCCTGACCGTCGTTAACCTAATGAACCCGTCCTGACCGTCGTTAACCCAGTAGAATGACCCGTCCTGACCGTCCGTTAACCCAGTAGAATGACCCGTCCTGACCGTCGTTAACCCAGTAGAATGACCCATCCTGACCGCCGTTAACCCAGTAGAATGACCCGTCCTGACCGTCATTAACCCAGTAGAATGAACCCGTCCCTGACCGTCGTTAACCCAGTAGAATGACCCATCCTGACCGCCGTTAACCCAGTAGAATGACCCGCCCTGACCGCCGTTAACCCAGTAGAATGACCCGTCCTGACCGTCGTTAACCCAGTAGAATGACCCGTCCTGACCGCCGTTAACCCAGTAGAATGACCCGTCCTGACCGCGTTAACCCAGTAGAATGACCCGTCCTGACCGCGTTAACCTAATGAACCCGTCCCTGACCGTCGTTAACCCAGTAGAATGACCCGTCCTGACCGCCGTTAACCCAGTAGAATGACCCGTCCTGACCGCCGTTAACCTAATGAACCCGTCCTGACCGTCGTTAACCCAGTAGAATGAACCCGTCCTGACCGTCGTTAACCCAGTAGAATGACCCGCCCTGACCGCCGTTAACCTAATGACCCGTCCTGACCGTCGTTAACCCAGTAGAATGACCCGTCCTGACCGTCGTTAACCCAGTAGAATGACCTGTCCTGACCGCGTTAACCCAGTAGAATGACCCGTCCTGACCGCCGTTAACCCAGTAGAATGACCCGTCCTGACCGCGTTAACCCAGTAGAATGACCCGTCCTGACCGTCGTTAACCCAGTAGAATGACCCGTCCTAACCGTCGTTAACCCAGTAGAATGACCCGTCCTGACCGTCGTTAACCTAATGAACACGTCCTGACCGTCGTTAACCTAATGACCCCGTCCTGACCGTCGTTAACCCAGTAGAATGACCCGTCCTGACCGTCGTTAACCTAATGAACACGTCCTGACCGTCGTTAACCTAATGAACCCGTCCTGACCATCGTTAACCCAGTAGAATGACCCGTCCTGACCATCGTTAACCCAGTAGAATGACCCGTCCTGACCGTCGTTAACCCAGTAGAATGACCCGTCCTGACCGTCTTTAACCCAGTAGAATGACCCATCCTGACCGTCGTTAACCCAGTAGAATGACCCGTCCTGACCGTCGTTAACCCAGTAGAATGACCCGTCCTGACCGTCGTTAACCCAGTAGAATGAACAAGTCCTGACCATCGTTAACCCAGTAGAATGACCCGTCCTGACCGTCGTTAACCCAGTAGAATGAACCCGTCCTGACCGTCGTTAACCCAGTATAATGACCCCGTCCTGACCGTCGTTAACCCAGTAGAATGAAAATGTCTTGACCTTCGTTTAAACCAATACAACAAAAAAGTCCTGATCTTAATTAACCCGGTAGAATGAAAAAGACGTGGTTCAATAGAAAAGGCCTCCCTCCCTCCGTTCCAGGTATTCACCCCAGAGGGAGAGCTGCTGCTGAAGTTTGGAACTAATGGAGAGGGCAACGGTCAGTTTAATGCTCCTACAGGCGTGGCCGTCGACGTGAACGGGAACATCATCGTAGCCGACTGGGGCAACAGCCGCATTCAGGTACAGTTTTATATATATATATATATATATTGTAATGAAACAGCAGGGAGCAGGTCTCGAACCCTCAACCTTCGAGCCCGAGGTCCGGCACCCTATCGACTGTGCCGCAAAAGCTCGTGTGGCAGAGTCGATGTCCGAGCTTATAAACCCAGGGTCGTTACAATATATATATATACAGTGCCTTGCGAAAGTATTCGGTCCCCTTGAACTTTGCGACCTTTTGCCACATTTCAGGCTTCAAACATAAAGATATAAAACTGTATTTTTTTGTGAAGAATCAACAACAAGTGGGACACAATCATGAAGTGGAACGACATTTATTGGATATTTCAAACTTTTTTAACAAATCAAAAACTGAAAAATTGGGCGTGCAAAATTATTCAGCCCCTTTACTTTCAGTGCATACTTTCGCAAGGCACTGTAGATCATATACAGTATATGTACATCATCATAGCCGACTGGAGCAGCATCTGCATACAGTACACTACCATGTATATATACACTACCGGTCAAAGGTTTTAGGACACCTTCTCATTAAAGGGTTTTTCTTTATTTTGACTATTTTCTACATTGTAGAATAATAGTGAAGACATTAAAACTATGAAATAACAAATATGGAATCATCAAGTAACCAAAAAAAGTGTTAAACAAATCAAAATATATTTTATATTTGCGATTCTTCAAAGAAACCACCCTTTGCCTTGATGATGCACACTCTTGGCATTCTCTCAACCAGCTTCATGAGGTAGTCACCTGGAATGTATTTCAATTAACAGGTGTGCCTTCTTAAAAGTGAATTTGTGGAATTTATTTTCATCTTAATGCGTTTGAGCCAATCAGTTGTTTTGTGACAAGGTAGGTGTGGTATACAGAAGATAGCCCTATTTGGTAAAAGACCAAGTCCATATTATGGCAAGAACAGCATAAATAAGCAAAGAGAAACGACAGTCCATTATGAAGGTCAGTCAATATGGAAAATTTCAATAATGTTTTTTTCAAGTGCAGTCGCAAAACCATCAAGTGCTATGATGAAACTGGCTCTCATGAGGACCGCCACAGGAAAGGAAGACCCAGAGTTACCTCTGCTGCAGAGGATAAGTTCATTAGAGTTAACTGGCTCTCATGAGGACCACCAGAGGAAAGGAAAACCCAGAGTTACCTCTGCTGCAGAGGATAAGTTCATTAGAGTTAACTGGCTCTCATGAGGACCACCAGAGGAAAGGAAGACCCAGAGTTACCTCTGCTGCAGAGGATAAGTTCATTAGAGTTACCAGCCTCAGAAATTTCATCCCAAATAAATGTTTCACAGAGTTCAAGTAACAGACACATCTCAACATCAACTGTTCAGAGGAGACTGCTTGAATCAGACCTTCATGGTCGAATTGCTGCAGAGAAACCACTACTAAAGGACACCAATAAGAAGAAGAGACTTGCTTGGGCCAAGTAACATGAGCCATGGACATTAGATTGGTGGAAATCTGTCCTTTGGTCTGATGAGTCCAAATGTGTTTGTTTTTTTCATTCCAACCGCCATGTCGTTACGAGACGTAAAATAGGTGAATGGATGAACTCTGCATGTGTGGTTCCCACCATGAAGCATGGAGGAGGAGGTGTGATGGTGTGGGGGTGCTTTGCTGGTGACACTGTCAGTGATTGATATAGAATTCAAGGCACACTTAACTAGCATGGCTACTACAGCATTCTGCAGCGATACGCCATCCCATCTGGTTTGAGTTTAGTGGGAATATCATTTGTTTTACAACAGGACAATGACCCAACACACCTCCAGGCTGTGTTTGGGCAATTTGACCAAGAAGGAGAGTGATGGAGTGCTGCATCAGATGACCTGGCCTCCACAATCACCTGACCTCAACCCATTTGAGATGGTTTGGGATGAGTTGGACTGTGGAGTGAAGGACAAGCAGCCAACAAGTGCTCAGCTTATGTGGGAACTCCTTCAAGATTGTTGGAAAAGCATACCATGTGAAGCTGTTTGAGAGAATGCCGAGAGTGTGCAAAGCTGTCATCAAGGCAAAGGGTGGCTACTTTGAATAATCTCAAATATAAAATATATTTAGATTTGTTTAACACTTTTTTTGGTTACTACAGGATTCCATATGTGTTCTTTCTTTTATTCTACAACGTAGAAAATAGTAAAAATAAAGAAAAAATAAAGATAGTAAAAAATAAATAAAAAATAGTAAAAAAATGAAATAAATAGTCAAAATAAAGAAAAACCCTTGAATGAGTAGGTGTGTCCAAACCTTTGACTGGTACTGTATATATCATGCCTTAGTATATCGACTGGGGCAACAGCAGCATACAGGTACATATATATATATATATATATATATATATATATATATATATATATATATATATATATATATATATATATATATATGTATTCTGAATACTTCAGAAAGTATTCATACCCCTTGACTTTTTCCCCATTTTGTTGTGTTACAATCTGAATTTAAAATAGATTGTTTTTTCTCAGCCATCTAAACTTGTTGAGGGGACGGTGGCTCATAATAATGGCTGGAATGGAGTCGATGGAATGGCATCAAATACCTGTTTATCTTATACCATTCTACCCTTTCCACTCCAGCCGTTCCCACAAGCCCATCCTCCCAATTAAAGTGACACCAACCTCCTGTGATCTACACACAACACCGCGTAATGACAAAGTGAAAACATGTTTTTTAGAAATGTTTGCAAATTTATTTGAAAATGAAATACAGATATATCTAATTTACATAAGTATCCTCCCCCCTCCTCTCCAGGTGTTAATTTACATAAGTTTCCTCCCCCCTCCTCTCCAGGTGTTAATTTACATAAGTATCCTCCCACTCCTCTCCAGGTGTTAATTTCCATAAGTATCCTCCCCCCTCCTCTCCAGGTGTTAATTTACATAAGTATCCTCCCCCCTCCTCTCCAGGTGTTAATTTACATAAGTATCCTCCCCCTCCCTCTCCAGGTGTTAATTTACATAAGTATCCTCCCCCCTCCTCTCCAGGTGTTAATTTACATAAGTATCCTCCCCCCTCCTCTCCAGGTGTTAATTTACATAAGTATCCTCCCCCTCCTCTCCAGGTGTTAATTTACATAAGTATCCTCCCCCTTCCTCTCCAGGTGTTAATTTACATAAGTATCCTCCCCCCTCCTCTCCAGGTGTTAATTTTCATAAGTATCCCCCTCCTCTCCAGGTGTTAATTTACATAAGTATCCCCCCCTCCTCTCCAGGTGTTAATTTACATAAGTATCCTCCCCCCTCCTCTCCAGGTGTTAATTTACATAAGTATCCTCCCCCCTCCTCTCCAGGTGTTAATTTACATAAGTATCCTCCCCCCTCCTCTCCAGGTGTTAATTTACATAAGTATCCTCCCCCCTCCTCTCCAGGTGTTAATTTACATAAGTATCCTCCCCCCTCCTCTTCAGGTGTTAATTTGCATAAGTATCCTCCCCCCTCCTCTCCAGGTGTTTGACGGTAGTGGCTCCTTCCTGTCCTATATCAACACATCAGCTGACCCTCTCTACGGACCTCAGGGTCTGGCTCTCACGTCTGATGGACACGTGGTGGTGGCCGACTCTGGGAACCACTGCTTCAAGGTCTACAGATACCTACAGTAGTGGGATGGAGGGAGGCGTGTAGAGATGGACAGAACTACTGTTCAAAGATCTACAGATACCTACAGTAGTGGGATGGAGGAACGGAGGGAGGGGTGGAGGAATGCAGAGATGAATGGACAGAACTACTGTTCAAAGATCTACAGATACCTACATTAGTGGGAGGGAGGGAGGCGTGTAGAGATGGACAGAACTCAAGGTCTACAGATACCTACAGTGAACTTAAACTATGGCCAATATAATCAGTTCCTCTCTCTGCTCTGACGACATGTCACTCATCTGCAATACTATTGGCCAGAGGAACAAAACGAGAACATCTATTGGCCAACTTCAAAACAAGACCTGGGACCTAACTCTCGGCTCGCCAGACACGGCTCGATATGAAACCAACGTCAGCCTGTGTATCTGCTCTTAAACTCACGTACTGCTGTGGATTCTACAAAATAATGATATAGATTGTTCGATTGAGGATTGTCGTGTGCTAAATCAATAAGGAATGTTCAAGAACGTGGCTATGGTTATTCTAATAGTCCACAGGTACAGTATATCAATGAATCCATCAATCAATCAATTCATTATTGGTTGATTGATTGATGGATTGAGGTAACAGGCAGCTTGCGACGTTACGGTTGGATGAGGTATATATTCAACCATCTATTTTTTTCCGGAAAAAAATTATGTTGCGTCCCAAATTGCTCCCTATTGGCCTGGGTCAAAAGTAGTGCACTACATAGGGAATAGGGTGCTGTTTGGGACATATTGGGTCTGATCAAAGATAGTGCACTACATAGGGAATAGGGTGCTGTTTGGGACATATTGGGTCTGATCAAAGGTAGTGCACTACATAGGGAATAGGGTGCTATTTGGGACGTATTGAGTCTGATCAAAGGTAGTGCACTACATAGGGAATAGGGTGCTGTTTGGGATATAGACGCAGTCGCAAGATAAAATGGAAGAGTATATATATTTGTGAAATTATATTTACTATTAATACTGATCAATAACCGTTTGCAAACCAGGATTCATCAGTGACGTTTTCAACCCCCTCATTAGAAAATACCTATGGTTCGATTCAATCCGTATCGCTGAAGTTCAGCGCTATAATGAGATTGTAATTTCTGATTGAGCCAACATATACAGCCGTGAATGCAGTCTCCATGAAAGCGGGAATATTGCCTTTTGAGTTTCTATTGTGCTGTAGTGCGTGTCTTCAGCGCTACGGATTATATCGAACCCGTAAATGTTTGATTACTCGCCAAGAATGAGTAAACCAGTTGTTTTATTATTATGTGCACTGTTGCTTGTCAGTACGATAATAGATCACTCATAGCGGAATACCGGTGGATTCTAGAAAAATACCAGTGTTCTAGAAGCATGCTTCTTCATTTTATTGACTGTATCAATCTGTTAGCATCCGACAAACAATGATCTTTTACAACCATATCTAAGAGTTACACAATTCTAGAAATCCCCCCCCCCCCAATTCCATGCAGGTTTTCCAGACATCCTGGTTGTAAGAGTCCTTGAATGAGGAGGGAATAGGCAGGAAACCCCGGGAATCTTTCAACTGGGATTTCTGGAAAGTTTGCATGGAAATGTGGTAATTTTAGAACCCGATAAATCATATCATACTCTAACATCTGGTTAATGGGAAGGATTGGATGAGGAATCTGGTTAACGGGGAGGATTGGATGAGGAATCTGGATAGTGGGAAGGACTGGATGAGGAATCTGGTAAACGGGGAGGCTTGGATGAATCTGGATAGTGGGGAGGATTGGTTGAGGAATCTGGATAATGGGGAGGATTGGTTGAGGAATCTGGATAGTGGGGAGGATTGGTTGAGGAATCTGGATAGTGGGGAGGATTGGTTGAGGAATCTGGATAATGGGGAGGATTGGTTGAGGAATCTGGATAGTGGGGAGGATTGGTTGAGGAATCTGGATAGTGGGGAGGATTGGAGGAATCTGGATAATGGGGAGGACTGGTTGAGGAATCTGGAGAATGGGGAGTATTGGAGGAATCTGGATAATGGTAAGGATTGGATGATGAATCTGGATAATGGGGAGGATTGGTTGAGGAATCTGGATAATGGGAAGGATTGGTTGAGGAATCTGGATAATGGGGAGGATTGGTTGAGGAATCTGGATAGTGGGGAGGATTGGAGGAATCTGGATAATGGGAAGGATTGGATGATGAATCTGGATAATGGGGAGGATTGGATGAGGAATCTGGATAATGGGGAGGATTGGATGAGGAATCTGGATAGTGGGGAGGATTGGAGGAATCTGGATAACGGGGAGGATTGGATGAGGAATCTGGATATTGGGGAGTATTGGAGGAATCTGGATAATGGGAAGGATTGGATGAGGAATCTGGATAATGGGGAGGATTGGATGAGGAATCTGGATAATGGGGAGGATTGGATGAGGAATCTGGATAATGGGGAGTATTGGAGGAATCTGGTTAATGGGAAGGATTGGATGAGGAATTTAGATAATGGGAAGGATGAGGAGTCAGGTTAATGGGAAGGACTGGATGAGGACTCAGGTTAATGGGAAGGACTGGATGAGGACTCAGGTTAATGGGAAGGACTGGATGAGGACTCAGGTTAATGGGAAGGACTGGATGAGGACTCAGGTTAATGGGAAGGACTGGATGAGGACTCAGGTTAATGGGAAGGATGAGGACTCAGGTTAATGGGAAGGACTGGATGAGGACTCAGTTTAATGGGCGGGACTGGATGAGGACTCAGGTTAATGGGCGGGACTGGATGAGGACTCAGGTTAATTGGAAGGACTGGATGAGGACTCAGGGGTTGTGTACCAAGTGGAACACTGTTTCCCAGAGCCCTATGGGCCTTAAAAGTAGGACACTACATTGGGAATAGGGTGCTATTTAGAATGCTAGCTTTCACACGCGAGGCTCGTCCACGTTTCCAACGCTACAGGAAGTAATGAGAACAATACTGAACACCATGTCTCTTCACGACGTGAATCACTTGTGTTTCTGTTATTATTTGAGGTTATTTATTTGTCTTTTATAACGCTATTTGTTTATTTAATGTATTAATGTATTAACTTATTTATGTTTTCATGTAAATCATGGGAGTGTTCAGAGCCCATTGTACATGTTCTCCTTAAGCATTATCAGGCCTTTTCATTTCCCCCCCCCGTCTTTCATCTGCGATGCGATGGACCACGTTAGGACAGACTGTTTTACGATTGCCTTTCTTGACGATCGTCTTGTTTTTCGAGAAAAGATTTGTAACGGAACGAATGAACGAACCGACTTGTTTCAATTGTTCTTCTTCTGGAATGTTCCTCTCATTGTTCGAGACACGCAGCCTTACATTCAGTCGTATTGCCATGTCACACGAATGTTATTTTGACGTTATTTTAGAATTGTTGTAAACGATATAGACAGGTAACTTTCTCAGTACCCTAGGGTTTTAGGTTTATAGGTTATACTCTATGTCTGCCTCTGAAATGGCATCCTATCCCCTACGTAGTGCACTACTTTAGAGCAGAACCCTATGTGATAAGTAGTGCACTACTTTAGATCAGAACCCTATGTGATAAGTAGTGCACTACTTTAGATCAGAACCCTATGTGATAAGTAGTGCACTACTTTAGAGCAGAACCCTATGTGAAAAGTAGTGCACTACTTTAGATCAGAGTCCTATGTGATTAGTAGTGCACTACTTTAGATCAGAGTCCTATGTGATAAGTAGTGCACTACTTTAGATCAGAGTCCTATGTGATAAGTAGTGCACTACTTTAGATCAGAGCCCTATGTGATAAGTAGTGCACTACTTTAGATCAGAGCCCAATGTGATAAGTAGTGCACTACTTTAGATCAGAGTCCTATGTGATAAGTAGTGCACTACTTTAGATCAGAGTCCTATGTGATAAGTAGTGCACTACTTTAGATCAGAGCCCTATGTGATAAGTAGTGCACTACTTTAGATCAGAGTCCTATGTGATAAGTAGTGCACTACTTTAGATCAGAGTCCTATGTGATAAGTAGTGCACTATAGGGAATAGGGTGCCATTTGGGAAGCAGTATTTATAATGGTTAAAATCACTGTTCTTCAATCCTGGTCCCTGGGACCCACAGGGTGTGCAGGGATTAGTTCCAACCCAGCACTAACACAACTGTCAACAGCTATAGTCAAAGTCTGGATGATTAGTTGATTTTTAACCTTTATTTAACGAGGCAAGTCAGTTAAGAACAAATTCTTATTTACAACGACGCTCTACCCCGACCAAACCCGGACGACGCTGGGCCAATTGTGCGTCGCCCTACGGGACTCCTAATCACAGCCGGTTGTGATACAGCCTGGAATCAAACCAGGGACTGTAGTGACACCTCTACCACTGAGATGGAGTGCCTTAGACCGCTGTGCCACTCGGGACCCCCTGATTAGCTGTATCCAGTCTGTTAACATCTATAGTCAAAGTCTGGATGATTAGTTCATTAGCTGTATCTGGTTAGTTAGTTAGTGCTGGGATGGCACTAAAACCTGCACAGTACCGGGGTCGTTGAACACTGATGACATCACTTCCTTGGTGACCTTCAAGTCTTGTTTCCTGGTACTAAAACATGACCCATTAATAAAGCATTGATTCAATACTTTGTGTGTCTGCTGTGTGTGTTTAAGCGTGCATGCATGTTTTTTTCACAAACCATCCTGTTCACAACGCTATCAACCACTAGAGGGAAGCAGAGAACAGGTAGAGAACCCTGAAACCTTGAAACGATTGGGAAAGATGGGCATTGACGTTGCCCCAAGACACTGATCTTGGGTCAGTTTTGCATTTCCCCACTAATGTTTATGGTTAGGATAGGGAGAGGAGAAGCTGATTCTAGATCTGTACACTAAGGTAACCTGCCTAAATGTCTACCAAACTCGTAGCATTCACGTCTGTAGCCATGAAGTGCTTTCAAAGGTTGGTCATGGCTCACATCAACCCCATTAACCCAGAAACCCTAGACCCACTCCAATTTGCATACCGCCCAAACAGATCCACAGATGATGCAATATCTATTGTACTCCACCCTGCCCTTTCCCACCTGGACAAAAGGAACACCTACGTGAGAATGCTGTTCATTGACTACAGAGGTGTTCAACACCATAGCGCCCTCAAAGCTCATAACTAAGCTAAGGATCCTGGGACTAAACACCTCCCTCTGCAACTGGATCCTGGACTTCCTGACGGGGTGCGTGCTCAGTCCCCTCCTGTACTCCCTGTTCACCTAGGACTGCATGGCCAGGCACGACTCCAAAATTAAGTTTGCAGACGACACAACAGCTTGATCACTGACGAGACAGCCTATAGGGGGGAGGTCAGAGACCTGGCCGTGTAGTGCCAGAATAACAACCTATCCCTCAACGTAACCAAGACTAAGGAGATCCAATTGTTACTATCTTGTCTCATCGCTACAACTTCCGTACGGGCTCGGGAGAGACGTAGGTCGAAAGTCATGCGTCCTCCGAAACACAACCCAACCAAGCCGCACTGCTTCTTAACACAGCGCACATCCAACCCGGTAGCCATGCGCCCGGCCCGCCACAGGAGTCGCTAGTGCGCGATGAGACAAGGATATCCCTACCGGCCAAACACTCCCTAACCCGGACGACGCTAGGCCAATTGTGCGTCGCCCCACGGACCTCCCGGTCGCGGCCGGCTGCGACAGAGCCTGGGCTCAAACCCAGAGTCTCTGGTGGCACAGCTAGCACTGCGATGCTCTAGACCACTGAGTCTCTGGTGGCACAGCTAGCACTGCGATGCTCTAGACCACTGAGTCTCTGGTGGCACAGCTAGCACTGCGATGCTCTACACCACTGAGTCTCTGGTGGCACAGCTAGCACTGCGATGCTCTAGACCACTGAGTCTCTGGTGGCACAGCTAGCACTGCGATGCTCTAGACCACTGAGTCTCTGGTGGCACAGCTAGCACTGCGATGCTCTAGACCACTGAGTCTCTGGTGGCACAGCTAGCACTGCGATGCTCTAGACCACTGCGCCACCCGGGAGGCCCTCAACCTCTCTTTTTACGCTGATGCTGCTCGCTGTTTATCATATATGCATAGTCACTTTAACTATACAGTCATGCACTTACTACCTCAATTGGCCCGACCAACCAGTGCTCCTGCACATTGGCTAACCGGACTATCTGCATTGTGTCCCACCACCCACCAACCCCTCTTTTACATTACTGCTACTCTCTGTTCATCATATATACATAGTCACTTTAACCATATCTACATGTACATACTACATCAATCAGCCTGACTAACTGGTGTCTGTATGTAGACTCTCTACTGTATATAGCCTCTCTACTGTATATAACCTCTCTACTGAATATAGCCTCTCTACTGAATATAGCCTCTCTACTGTATATAACCTCTCTACTGAATATAGCCTCTCTACTGTATAGAGCCTCTCTACTGTATATAACCTCTCTACTGTATATAACCTCTCTACTGTATAGAGCCTCTCTACTGTATATAACCTCTCTACTGTATATAACCTCTCTACTGTATATAGCATCTCTACTGTATATAACCTCACTACTGTATATAGCCTCTACTGTATATAGCCTCTCTACTGTATATAGCATCTCTACTGTATATAGCCTCTCTACTGTATATAGCCTCTCTACTGTATATAACCTCTCTACTGTATATAACCTCTCTACTGTATATAGCCTATCTACTGTATATAACCTCTCTACTGTATGTCGCCTCTCTACTGTATATAGCCTCTCTACTGTATATAACCTCTCTACTGTATATAGCCTCCACTGTATGTAGCCTCTCTACTGTATATAGCCTCTACTGTATATAACCTCTCTACTGTATGTAGCCTCTCTACTGTATATAAACTCTCTACTGTATATAACCTCTCTACTGTATATAGCCTCTACTGTATATAGCCTCTCTACTGTATATAGCCTCTCTACTGTATATAGCCTCTACTGTATATAGCCTCCCTACTGTATATAGACTCTCTACTGTATATAGCCTCTACTGTATATAGACTCTCTACTGTATATAGCCTCTCTACTGTATATAGCCTCTACTGTATATAGCCTCTCTACTGTATATAGCATCTCTACTGTATATAGCCTCTACTGTATATAGCCCCTACTGTATATAACCTCTCTACTGTATGTAGCCTCTCTACTGTATATAACCTCTCTACTGTATATAGCCTCTACTGTATATAGCCTCTCTACTGTATATAGCCTCTCTACTGTATATAGCCTCTCTACTGTATATAGCCTCTACTATATATAGCCTCTCTACTGTATATAGCCTCTCTACTGTATATAACCTCTCTACTGTATATAGCCTCTCTACTGTATATAGCCTCTCTACTGTATATAGCCCCTACTGTATATAACCTATACTATATGTAGCCTCACTACTGTATATAACCTCTCTACTGTATATAGCCTCTACTGTATATAGCCTCTCTACTGTATATAGCCTCTCTACTGTATATAGCCTCTACTGTATATAGCCTCTCTACTGTATATAGCCTCTCTACTGTATATAGCCTCTACTATATATAGCCTCTCTACTGTATATATCCTCTCTACTGTATATAGCCTCTACTGTATATACCCTCTCTACTGTATATAGCCTCTCTACTGTATATAGCCTCTCTACTGTATATAACCCCTCTACTGTATATAGCCTCCCTACTGTATATAGCCTCTACTGTATATAGCCTCTACTGTATATAGCCCCTCTACTGTATATACCCCCTCTACTGTATATAGCCTCTCTACTGTATATAGCCTCTCTACTGTATATAGCCTCTCTACTGTATATAACCTCTCTACCGTATATAACCTCTCTACTGTATATAGCCTCTCTACTGTATAAAGCCTCTCTACTGTATATACTCTCTACTGTATGTAGCCTCTCTACTGTATATAGCCTCTCTACTGTATATAACCTCTCTACCGTATATAACCTCTCTACTGTATATAGCCTCTCTACTGTATATAGCCTCTCTACTGTATATAGCCTTTCTACTGTATATAGCCTCTCTACTGTATATAGCCTCTCTACTGTATATAGCCTCTACTGTATATGGCCTTTCTACTGTATATACCCCCTCTACTGTATATAGCCTCTACTGTATATAGCCTCTACTGTATATAGCCCCTCTACTGTATTTACCCTCTCTACTGTATATAGCCTCTACTGTATATAGCCTCTACTGTTTATAGCCCCTCTACTGTATATAGCCTCTCTACTGTATATAGCCTCTCTACTGTATATAGCCCCTCTACTGTATATAGCCTCTCTACTGTATATAGCCTCTCTACTGTATATAACCTCTCTACTGTATATAGCCTCTCTACTGTATATAGCCTCTCTACTGTATATAGCCCCTACTGTATATAACCTATACTATATGTAGCCTCACTACTGTATATAACCTCTCTACTGTATATAGCCTCTACTGTATATAGCCTCTCTACTGTATATAGCCTCTCTACTGTATATAGCCTCTACTGTATATAGCCTCTCTACTGTATATAGCCTCTCTACTGTATATAGCCTCTACTATATATAGCCTCTCTACTGTATATATCCTCTCTACTGTATATAGCCTCTACTGTATATACCCTCTCTACTGTATATAGCCTCTCTACTGTATATAGCCTCTCTACTGTATATAACCCCTCTACTGTATATAGCCTCCCTACTGTATATAGCCTCTACTGTATATAGCCTCTACTGTATATAGCCCCTCTACTGTATATACCCCTCTACTGTATATAGCCTCTCTACTGTATATAGCCTCTCTACTGTATATAGCCTCTCTACTGTATATAACCTCTCTACCGTATATAACCTCTCTACTGTATATAGCCTCTCTACTGTATGAAGCCTCTCTACTGTATATACTCTCTACTGTATGTAGCCTCTCTACTGTATATAGCCTCTCTACTGTATATAACCTCTCTACCGTATATAACCTCTCTACTGTATATAGCCTCTCTACTGTATATAGCCTCTCTACTGTATATAGCCTTTCTACTGTATATAGCCTCTCTACTGTATATAGCCTCTCTACTGTATATAGCCTCTACTGTATATGGCCTTTCTACTGTATATACCCCCTCTACTGTATATAGTCTCTACTGTATATAGCCTCTACTGTATATAGCCCCTCTACTGTATTTACCCTCTCTACTGTATATAGCCTCTACTGTATATAGCCTCTACTGTATATAGCCTCTACTGTTTATAGCCCCTCTACTGTATATAGCCTCTACTGTTTATAGCCCCTCTACTGTATATAGCCTGTCTGTTTACTGTTGTTTTATTTCTTTACCTACCCATTGTTCACCGAATACCTTTATTGCACTGTTGGTTAGAGCCTGTAAGTAAGCATTTCACTGTAAGGTCTATACCTGTTGTATTCAGCACACGTGATAAATCAACTTTTATTTAATTTGTAACTAGGGGAAACTTCACTATGGAGCCAGATAGCCACCGTCAACAGTAAAATGATTAGATTTGCCCGCGCTGCAGCAGGTATATCTCACTAGTCACCCCCCAAAGCCATTTCCTGTTTGGCCGCCTTTCCTTCCTGTTCTCTGCTGCCAATGACTGGAACGAACTGCAAAAATCACTGAAGCTGGAGACTCATATCTCCCTCACTAACTTTAAGCACCAGCTGTCAGAGCAGCTCACAGATCACTGCACCTGTACATAGCTCACCTGTAAACAGGCCATCTATCTACCTACCTCATCCCCATACTGTATGTATATATGTATTGATCTTGCTCCCTTGCACCCCAGTATCTCTACTTGCACATTTATCTTCTGCACATATTCCATTCCAGTGTTTTAATTGCTATATTGTAATTACTTCGCCACCATGGCCTATTTATTGCCTTAACTCCCTTATCTTTCCTCATTTGCACTCACTGTATATAGACTTTTTGTTTTCTTTTGTTCTACTGTGTTGTTGACTGTATGTTTATTTATTCCATGTGTAACTCTGTGTTGTTGCTTTGCTTTACCTTGGCCAGGTCGCAGTTGTAAATGAGAACTTGTTCTCAACTGGCGTACCTGGTTAAATAAAGGGTTAGGGTTATATATATAAATACCTGGTTAAATAAAGGGTTATATATATATAAATACCTGGTTAAATAAAGGGTTAGGGTTATATATATAAATACCTGGTTAAATAAAGGGTTAGGGTTATATATATAAATACCTGGTTAAATAAAGGGTTATATATATATAAATACCTGGTTAAATAAAGGGTTAGGGTTATATATATAAATACCTGGTTAAATAAAGGGTAATATATATAAATACCTGGCTAAATAAAGGGTTATATATATATAAATACCTGGTTAAATAAAGGTGAAATAGAACAAATAAATTGCAATTAGACAGTGCATCACATTACCATCTCATTACCATCTCATTACCATAGATGTTCCATATGGAAAAGATATAGAAGAATTAGGCAACATTACAATATATTCTACCTGGTACTTATACGTCATACATGTGACAGCAAATACACATACAAGATTCATAGCAAATTCATGGACGATTCATTGAAGATTCATGCAAGATTCATACAACATTCACAGAAGATTGATGCAAGATTCATACAAGATTCTTACGAGATTCATAGAAGATTCATAGAAGACTCATAGAAGATTCACTGAAGATTCACAAAATATTCACAAAAGATTCATACAAGATTCTTACGAGATTCATAGAAGATTCATAGAAGACTCATAGAAGATTCACTGAAGATTCACAAAATATTCACAAAAGATTCATACAAGATTCACAGAAGATTCATACAAGATTCACAGAAGATTCATACAAGATTCACAGAAGATTCATACAAGATTCACAGAAGATTCATACAAGATTCACAGAAGATTCATACAAGATTCTTGTAATATCAGACTTTTTGAAATGCTTCCTATAATTGTATAAAACATCCAACCGAACAAGAGACCTGTAGGCTAAGCCATCTAAGGTCTCACATCCCATATGTATGGAGGAAAACCACCATCATGTAATCAGTTGTGCTTGTTAACACATACACAAATACAACACTCATATGTAATCTGCCCTACAATATTCATATTTGATTTTTATTATTATTTTCCATATGGGTAGACAGTCCTCTGAGGAGCCTCTGCTGGTAGACAGTCCTTTCCTGGTAGACAGTCCTCTGCTGGTAGACAGTCCTCTGCTGGTAGACAGTCCTCTGAGGAGCCTCTGCTGGTAGACAGTCCTCTGCTGGTAGACAGTCCTCTGCTGGTAGACAGTCCTCTGCTGGTAGACAGTCCTCTGCTGGTAGACAGTCCTCTGAGGAGCCTCTGCTGGTAGACAGTCCTCTGCTGGTAGACAGTCCTCTGCTGGTAGACAGTCCTCTGAGGAGCCTCTGCTGGTAGACAGTCCTTTGCTGGTAGACAGTCCTCTGCTGGTAGACAGTCCGTTGCTGGTAGACAGTCCTCTGCTGGTAGACAGTCCTCTGAGGAGCCTCTGCTGGTAGACAGTCCTCTGCTGGTAGACAGTCCTCTGCTGGTAGACAGTCCTCTGAGGAGCCTCTGCTGGTAGACAGTCCTCTGCTGGTAGACAGTCCTCTGAGGAGCCTCTGCTGGTAGACAGTCCTCTGAGGAGCCTCTGCTGGTAGACAGTCCTCTGCTGGTAGACAGTCCTCTGAGGAGCCTCTGCTGGTAGACAGTCCTCTGCTGGTAGACAGTCCTCTGAGGAGCCTCTGCTGGTAGACAGTCCTCTGAGGAGCCTCCGCTGGTAGACAGCGCATATATTTTGAAATAAAACATTTATATCCGCACACTGATGAATGTTCCTTTACTTTTATTGAGCCTGTTGGTTTAAACCAGAAGGTGTTTTATTGAGCCTGTTGGTTTAAACCAGAAGGTGTTTTATTGAGCCTGTTGGTTTAAACCAGAAGGTGTTTTATTGAGCCTGTTGGTTTAAACCAGGTGTTTTATTGAGCCTGTTGGTTTAAACCAGATCTTCGTCTGGCGTGTTGGTGTGTATCTTTTCTTTATTTCCAGAGTTGTTGTTTTTTTTACCCAGAATTACCTGCAAGTTAGTGGATGAGTGTAGGCCTACATTATGTTAGAAACACTCAGAGCATATCTTTTCACCTCTTTTTGGGTTGAAACATTTAGGTACAAGTTCCCTGTTTCAAGTTCCACAAACATGTCACTCACCGTGTATAAACACGATAAGGAGCAAAGCCCAAAGCCCATATGTTTGTATGTATGTATGTATGTGTGTGTGTGTGTGTGTGTGTGTGTGTGTGTGTGTGTGTGTGTGTGTGTGTGTGTGTGTGTGTGTGTGTGTGTGTGTGTGTGTGTGTGTGTGTGTGTGTGTGTGTGTGTAATGTATGTTATGTGTGTGTGTGTGTGTGTGTGTGTGTGTGTGTGTATGTAATGTATGTTATGTATGTATGTATGTATGTATGTATGTATGTATGTATGTATGTATGTATGTATGTATGTATGTATGTGTGTGTGTGTTTGTGTGTAAGGTTCCTTTTCCCAACCAATCAGAGTACACTAAACACAAGGATCTTGACTTAAAGGGGAAATGTGTGTGTGTGTGTGTGTGATGTAGTCTCATGATTAATCTCAGGATCTGGGATTTCATCCAAAATCTAGAGACTTCTCCTTTCACACACACACACACACACACACACACACACACACACACACACACACACACACACACACACACACACACACACACACACACACACACACACACACACACACACACACACACACACACACACCCACCCACCCACCAGTGGAACAGTAGGAAGCGATACTTTTTGCAGAACTGGTTTTACATAAACACACACAGTCCCCTGCCCATAAGCATGCTGTCTATCTCTATGTGTATCTGTTAATCTCCTGGTTCCATCGGGTCTCAGTGCAGAGCACCTTTAACAGAACACCCTGAGAGTCAAGGTAAAGTCATCCATCTGCTTGTGTCTGGTTTTGCTCCTGCTGTCTTGATTTGAAAACATCTTAAACCACAACATGTCTTTAGAAGAGCAAATATGACTGACCACCTCGATGCGGTCTGATGGAGCGCAAAAATATGAAATTGTGAGACTCAGAGCTAGAAAATTGTATATCGGCTTGATTCGGTCTGATGCATAAACATTTGAAATTGTGTTTTTTTTACGTTGTATAAAAGTAGAGACTCAGAGAAAATGGTATATTCAGACACGACAGTTGAGGAGCAATGGGAAAGTAATTCTGCTTGGACAGTTGATAAACTTGTAACAACATTTACATTACATTTAAGTCATTTAGCAGACGCTCTTATCCAGAGCGACTTACAAATTGGTGAATTCACCTTCTGACATCCAGTGGAACAGCCACTTTACAATAGTGCATCTAAATCATTTAAGGGGGGGGGTGAGAAGGATTACTTTATCCTATCCTAGGTATTCCTTGAAGAGGTGGGGTTTCAGGTGTCTCCGGAAGGTGGTGATTGACTCCGCTGTCCTGGCGTCGTGAGGGAGTTTGTTCCACCATTGGGGGGCCAGAGCAGCGAACAGTTTTGACTGGGCTGAGTGGGAACTGTACTTCCTCAGTGGTAGGGAGGCGAGCACGCCAGAGGTGGATGAACGCAGTGCCCTTGTTTGGGTGTAGGGCCTGATCAGAGCCTGGAGGTACTGCGATGCCGTTCCCCTCACAGCTCTGTAGGCAAGCACCATGGTCTTGTAGCGGATGCGAGCTTCAACTGGAAGCCAGTGGAGAGAGCGGAGGAGCGGGGTGACGTGAGAGAACTTGGGAAGGTTGAACACCAGACGGGCTGCGGCGTTCTGGATGAGTTGTAGGGGTTTAATGGCACAGGCAGGGAGCCCAGCCAACAGCGAGTTGCAGTAATCCAGACGGGAGATGACAAGTGCCTGGATTAGGACCTGCGCCGCTTCCTGTGTGAGGCAGGGTCGTACTCTGCGGATGTTGTAGAGCATGAACCTACAGGAACGGGCCACCGCCTTGATGTTAGTTGAGAACGACAGGGTGTTGTCCAGGATCACGCCAAGGTTCTTAGCGCTCTGGGAGGAGGACACAATGGAGTTGTCAACCGTGATGGCGAGATCATGGAACGGGCAGTCCTTCCCCGGGAGGAAGAGCAGCTCCGTCTTGCCGAGGTTCAGCTTGAGGTGGTGATCCGTCATCCACACTGATATGTCTGCCAGACATGCAGAGATGCGATTCGCCACCTGGTCATCAGAAGGGGGAAAGGAGAAGATTAATTGTGTGTCGTCTGCATAGCAATGATAGGAGAGACCATGTGAGGTTATGACAGAGCCAAGTGACTTGGTGTATAGCGAGAATAGGAGAGGGCCTAGAACAGAGCCCTGGGGGGCACCAGTGGTGAGAGCGCTTGGCGAGGAGACAGATTCTCGCCACGCCACCTGGTAGGAGCGACCTGTCAGGTAGGACGCAATCCAAGCGTGGGCCGCGCCGGAGATGCCCAACTCGGAGAGGGTGGAGAGGAGGATCTGATGGTTCACAGTATCGAAGGCAGCCGATAGGTCTAGAAGGATGAGAGCAGAGGAGAGAGAGTTAGCTTTTGCAGTGCGGAGCGCCTCCGTGATACAGAGAAGAGCAGTCTCAGTTGAATGACTAGTCTTGAAACCTGACTGATTTGGATCAAGAAGGTAATTCTGAGAGAGATAGCGGGAGAGCTGGCCAAGGACGGCACGTTCAAGAGTTTTGGAGAGAAAAGAAAGAAGGGATACTGGTCTGTAGTTGTTGACATCGGAGGGATCGAGTGTAGGTTTTTTCAGAAGGGGTGCAACTCTCGCTCTCTTGAAGACGGAAGGGACGTAGCCAGCGGTCAGGGATGAGTTGATGAGCGAGGTGAGGTAAGGGAGAAGGTCTCCGGAAATGGTCTGGAGAAGAGAGGAGGGGATAGGGTCAAGCGGGCAGGTTGTTGGGCAGCCGGCCGTCACAAGAAGCGAGATTTCATCTGGAGAGAGAGGGGAGAAAGAGGTCAGAGCACAGGGTAGGGCAGTGTGAGCAGAACCAGCGGTGTCGTTTGACTTAGCAAACGAGGATCGGATGTCGTCGACCTTCTTTTCAAAATGGTTGACGAAGTCATCTGCAGAGAGGGAGGAGGGGGGGAGGGGGAGGAGGATTCAGGAGGGAGGAGAAGGTGGCAAAGAGCTTCCTAGGGTTAGAGGCAGATGCTTGGAATTTAGAGTGGTAGAAAGTGGCTTTAGCAGCAGAGACAGAGGAGGAAAATGTAGAGAGGAGGGAGTGAAAGGATGCCAGGTCCGCAGGGAGGCGAGTTTTCCTCCATTTCCGCTCGGCTGCCCGGAGCACTGTTCTGTGAGCTCGCAATGAGTCGTCGAGCCACGGAGCGGGAGGGGAGGACCGAGCCGGCCTGGAGGATAGGGGACATAGAGAGTCAAAGGATGCAGAAAGGGAAGAGAGGAGGGTTGAGGAGGCAGAATCAGGAGATAGGTTGGAGAAGGTATGAGCAGAGGGAAGAGATGATAGGATGGAAGAGGAGAGAGTAGCGGGGAGAGAGAGCGAAGGTTGGGACGGCGCGATACCATCCGAGTAGGGGCAGTGTGGGAAGTGTTGGATGAGAGCGAGAGGGAAAAGGATACAAGGTAGTGGTCGGAGACTTGGAGGGGAGTTGCAATGAGGTTAGTGGAAGAACAGCATCTAGTAAAGATGAGGTCGAGCGTATTGCCTGCCTTGTGAGTGGGGGGAGGTGAGAGGGTGAGGTCAAAAGAGGAGAGGAGTGGAAAGAAGGAGGCAGAGAGGAATGAGTCAAAGGTAGACGTGGGGAGGTTAAAGTCGCCCAGGACTGTGAGAGGTGAGCCGTCCTCAGGAAAGGAGCTTATCAAGGCATCAAGCTCATTGATGAACTCTCCGAGGGAACCTGGAGGGCGATAAATGATAAGGATGTTAAGCTTGAAAGGGCTGGTAACTGTGACAGCATGGAATTCAAAGGAGGCGATAGACAGATGGGTAAGGGGAGAAAGAGAGAATGACCACTTGGGAGAGATGAGGATCCCGGTGCCACCACCCCGCTGACCAGAAGCTCTCGGGTGTGCGAGAACACGTGGGCGGACGAAGAGAGAGCAGTAGGAGTAGCAGTGTTATCTGTGGTGATCCATGTTTCCGTCAGTGCCAAGAAGTCGAGGGACTGGAGGGAGGCATAGGCTGAGATGAACTCTGCCTTGTTGGCCGCAGATCGGCAGTTCCAGAGGCTACCGGAGACCTGGAACTCCACGTGGGTCGTGCGCGCTGGGACCACCAGATTAGGGTGGCCGCGGCCACGCGGTGTGGAGCGTTTGTATGGTCTGTGCAGAGAGGAGAGAACAGGGATAGATAGACACATAGTTGACAGGCTACAGAAGAGGCTACGCTAATGCAAAGGAGATTGGAATGACAAGTGGACTACACGTCTCGAATGTTCAGAAAGTTAAGCTTACGTAGCAAGAATCTTATTGACTAAAATGATTGAAATGATACAGTACTGCTGGAGTAGGCTAGCTGGCAGTGGCTGCGTTGTTGACTTTGTAGGCTAGCTGGCAGTGGCTGCGTTGTTGACACTACACTAATCAAGTCGTTCCGTCGAGTGTAATAGTTTCTACAGTGCTGCTATTCGGGGGCTAGCTGGCTAGCTAGCAGTGTTGATTATGTTACGTTACGTTAAAAGAACGACAATAGCTGGCTAGCTAACCTAGAAAATCGCTCTAGACTACACAATTGTCTTAGATACAAAGACGGCTATGTAGCTAGCTAGCTACGATCAAACAAATCAAACCGTTGTACTGTAATGAAGTGAAATGAAAATGTGATACTACCTGTGGAGCGAAGCGGAATGTTGACCGGGTTGTTGAAGTTCAATTCGGTAGACGTTGGCTAGCTGTTGGCTAGCTAGCTAGCAGTATCTCCTACGTTAAGGACGACAAATAGCTGGCTAGCTAACCTCGGTAAATTAAGATAATCACTCTAAGTCTACACACTCTAAACTACACAATTATCTTGGATACGAAGACAGCAAAGACAACTATGTAGCTAGCTAACACTACACTAATCGAGTCGTTCAGTTGAGTGTAATAGTTTCTACAGTGCTAGTAGACGGTGGACGTTAGCTAGCTGCTGGGCAGATAGCAGTGTAGACTACGTTAGGACGACGAAATACGATAATTACGCAATTATCTTTGATACAAAGACGGCTATGTAGCTAGCTAAGAAGAAATTGCTAAGATTAGACAAATCAAACCGTTGTACTATAATGAAATGTAATGAAAATGTAATGAAAAGTTATACTACCTGCGGACCGAAGTGTAGATTTGACCGCTCGCTCCAACCCGGAACCGGAAATGACCCATTAACAAAGATTAAGACTAAAAGCGGAGAAAGTAGTAGCCTACAATAATGAAAAACACCAGGTGAAATAACACTTTATCTAGTCCTTGACCTTTCTCCTAATCTGACGTTGGTGCGGGTCATGTTGTTCTTCACATACCGTCTCTGGTATGTGAAAAAGCTAACTATGTTCAATGAAAACTAAGTTGATTTGTCACGTGAACAGGATACAGAAGCTGTAAACGGTACAGTCAAACGTCTACTTGCATATTTGCAAATATAAATAAAATATAGAAAGTGCCCGGATAAAATTATTTTACAAATATTTTACAATTATTAGACGATTCTTACCCAGACACACTTGTCTAAATTGATGGGTCATGAGAAATAACTTCTATAACCCCCCCCCCCCCACCCACAGCTACATCTAGCTAAGGGGGTGGGTCACTACTGTCTAGACATGTACACATGTTCATGAAATACAATAGATGGCCGTAATCACCCCCTAGACACACCTGGCTAACTTGATGGGTCATGTAATCACCCCCCAGACACACCTGGCTAACTTGATGGGTCATGTAGTCACCTCCAGACACACCTGGCTAACTTGATGGGTCATGTAATCACCCCCTAGACACACCTGGCTAACTTGATGGGTCATATAATCACCCCCCAGACACACCTGGCTAACTTGATGGGTCATGTAATCACCCACCAGACACACCTGGCTAACTTGATGGGTCATGTAGTCACCTCCAGACACACCTGGCTAACTTGATGGGTCATGTAGTCACCCCCAGACACACCTGGCTAACTTGATGGGTCATGTAATCACCCCCAGACACACCTGGCTAACTTGATGGGTCATGTAGTCACCTCCAGACACACCTGGCTAACTTGATGGGTCATGTAGTCATCTGGCGAAGTGGAGTCTTTTGTTTAAACATGCTAGCTAACTAGCTAAACAATTAACCATAATTACAACCCATACAATTAAAAAGCTAAAGCTAACTATGTTCAATGTTAGCTAGCTAACATTAGGCTAATAACTAGCAATACAAATGGCTCTGAGATACAAACAATATTACTACACAGATTATACACGTAACGTTAGCTAATGAGCCAGCAAGCTAACGTTTGCTAGCTAGCTAACAGTACGCTTTAACTTGCAATGAAAATGTTTAAACGTATAATATTCTGAAAATGTAGCTAAACTTTTTAATCCGTTTACTTGGATGAACACTTCACGACAGACTGGAACCCTTCCCGTGTTGTTTCTGATTTGTGTTCGTAGCTACAGCTTGTTTGACCCGTTGTGTCAAGTCACTACGGAAAGTGGGTCCGTCACAACTTCTTCCAAACTTATTTTTTTGTCGATTGAAACTGTTAAATTATTGCAACACTTTTTTTTTCAGTTCTCCATGGATATAACGTGGTCTTTCCAAAAGAAAACTGCGTCAGCAAGGATGATCTACACATACTGAGCAGCTCATGTTACAGATAGAAACATGTCCAGCCCACCCATTATCTCAGCCAATCATGGCTAGCGGGAAGGTTCCTGCCTTTTTCCGTGGCTAAACCAACTAGGCTCGTAATTTAAACAATTGTATAGGTATTTACAGATGTAATATAAGTGTATTTTTAAGGCACAGGAACATTCCAGAAGGCATTTAAGCCCCAAAACACATTTTGATACAAAAGTTTAATTTGTGAAGTAGTGAAGTAGTTACGTGTGACATCCACCTAGCTTCCTGAAACAGATCACACTTTATTTGGTTAGTCCATCTATGATCTACAGATGTTCTTACTATCAACAAACTCTGTTGGTAAGCAACTGCTTGCTAAGGTTAAGGTTAGGGTTAAGGGTTAAGGGTTAAGTTAAGGGTTAGGATAAGGGTTAAGGTTAAGGCTAGAGTTAGGGGTAGTAGATAGTTGAAATGTCACTGATAGTCTGTAGAGAATCTACAGATGGACTATCCAAAAATGAAGTGTTACTGAACAAATGTTTTCTGTTGAAAAACTGTTTGCACATCTAAACCACATTGCTTCCTTAGATATACACATATTAGTTTCTGTTCAAAACTATATAATCTGTTTTAACTATGTGTGTCGTTACGTAACCAACCAACCAACAATCGTCGCTCAACAGAAAAGGGAACTAACAAATGAGCCACTGACAACCCGAACGAAACAGGTGGAGTTTTTAATAGGGGTTCAGAAAGTGGGTGCCTAGTGACTGGCTGGGTACCCTCGATTAGGGTCTTCAACACCCCCCATGAACAGCCACTAAATTTGACTGATAAACAAACTAAAAGAAAACCCAACTTAGATTAGGAAGTGAAAATAAATGTTGAGCAACCCAAACAGGGAGACACAAAATAAAAGGCTTTGTACGGACAAACTTAAAGAGGGACGGCAAACCAGCTCTTTCAACATCTATCATTCAAACTGGAGCATCGGCTATGCTGCTCTTAAAGGGGAACCGCACTGCTGATTTTGCCTCATTTGTTTGTCTTGCTCCTCAAGAAATTCTGTCGGCCATGACAGAAGCCAAACGGGAGTTGGCTTGGGGGTGTGGTTTTTTGGGGGGTGTTTTCTTGGGTGTGTCCTTGCCACCACCGAGACACACCCATCTGTAAGAACCTTGGTCGCAACTGTTTCCTCCCCACTCAATCACAACAAACAAACCTCCTGTTACCCTGACGACGTAGAATGAACAACAAACAAACCTCCTGCAGGTTGAGTTCAATAACTACAGGCAGAGGAAGGATGAGATGCCAGAGGAAGTGTTTAATTAATAGGTCAGAGGTCGACAGAGTCATATGAGAAGAATGCAATTGCTGAATTTATGTAGATATTCTAAACTAAGTGTTTTCATAACTTTCACATGTATTAACAGGTCAGAATGGTTACCGTCAGTTACCTGGTTGGAACGGGCATTTCCCCATGTTTCAGTTACCTGGCATTTCCCCATGTTTCAGTTACCTGGCATTTCCGCATGTTTCAGTTACCTGGCTGGAACTGGCATTTCCACATGTTTCAGTTACCTGGCATTTCCCCATGTTTCAGTTACCTGGTTGGAACGGGCATTTCCCCATGTTTCAGTTACCTGGTTGGAACGGGCATTTCCCCATGTTTCAGTTACCTGGTTGGAACTGGCATTTCCCCATGTTTCAGTTACCTGGTTGGAACGGGCATTTCCCCATGTTTCAGTTACCTGGTTGGAACGGGCATTTCCCCATGTTTCAGTTACCTGGTTGGAACTGGCATTTCCCCATGTTTCAGTTACCTGGTTGGAACTGGCATTTCCCCATGTTTCAGTTACCTGGTTGGAACGGGCATTTCCCCATGTTTCAGTTACCTGGTTGGAACAGGCATTTCCCCATGTTTCAGTTACCTGGTTGGAACGGGCATTTCCCCATGTTTCAGTTACCTGGTTGGAACGGGCATTTCCCCATGTTTCAGTTACCTGGTTGGAACTGGCATTTCCCCATGTTTCAGTTACCTGGTTGGAACTGGCATTTCCCCATGTTTCAGTTACCTGGTTGGAACGGGCATTTCCCCATGTTTCAGTTACCTGGTTGGAACGGGCATTTCCCCATGTTTCAGTTACCTGGTTGGAACTGGCATTTCCCCATGTTTCAGTTACCTGGCTGGAACTGGCATTTCCCCATGTTTCAGTTACCTGGTTGGAACTGGCATTTCCCCATGTTTCAGTTACCTGGCATTTCCCCATGTTTCAGTTACCTGGTTGGAACGGGCATTTCCCCATGTTTCAGTTACCTGGTTGGAACGGGCATTTCCCCATGTTTCAGTTACCTGGCATTTCCCCATGCTTCAGTTACCTGATTGGAACTGGCATTTCCCCATGTTTCAGTTACCTGGCTGGAACTGGCATTTCCCCATGTTTCAGTTACCTGGTTGGAACGGGCATTTCCCCATGTTTCAGTTACCTGGTTGGATGGGCATTTCCCCATGTTTCAGTTACCTGGTTGGAACGGGCATTTCCCCATGTTTCAGTTACCTGGCATTTCCCCATGTTTCAGTTACCTGGCTGGAACTGGCATTTCCCCATGTTTCAGTTACCTGGCATTTCCCCATGTTTCAGTTACCTGGCATTTCCCCATGTTTCAGTTACCTGGCATTTCCCCATGTTTCAGTTACCTGGCATTTCCCCATGTTTCAGTTACCTGGCTGGAACTGGCATTTCCCCATGTTTCAGTTACCTGGCACTTCCCATGTTTCAGTTACCTGGCTGGAACTGGCATTTCCCCATGTTTCAGTTACCTGGCATTTCCCATGTTTCAGTTACCTGGCTGGAACTGGCATTTCCCCATGTTTCAGTTACCTGGCATTTCCCATGTTTCAGTTACCTGGCTGGAACTGGCCTTTCCCCATGTTTCAGTTACCTGGTTGGAACTGGCATTTCACCATGTTTCAGTTACCTGGCTGGAACTGGCATTTCCCCATGTTTCAGTTACCTGGCATTTCCCCATGTTTCAGTTACCTGGCATTTCCCCATGTTTCAGTTACCTGATTGGAACTGGCATTTCACCATGTTTCAGTTACCTGGCTGGAACTGGCATTTCCCCATGTTTCAGTTACCTGGCATTTCCCCATGTTTCAGTTACCTGGCATTTCCCCATGCTTCAGTTACCTGGCTGGAACTGGCATTTCCCCATGTTTCAGTTACCTGATTGGAACTGGCATTTCCCCATGTTTCAGTTACCTGGCTGGAACTGGCATTTCCCCATGTTTCAGTTACCTGGCTGGAACTGGCATTTCCCCATGTTTCAGTTACCTGGCATTTCCCCATGTTTCAGTTACCTGGCATTTCCCCATGTTTCAGTTACCTGATTGGAACGGGCATTTCCCCATGTTTCAGTTACCTGGCATTTCCCCATGTTTCAGTTACCTGGCTGGAACTGGCATTTCCCCATGTTTCAGTTACCTGGCATTTCCCCATGTTTCAGTTACCTGGCATTTCCCCATGTTTCAGTTACCTGGCATTTCCCCATGTTTCAGTTACCTGGCATTTCCCCATGTTTCAGTTACCTGGCTGGAACTGGCATTTCCCCATGTTTCAGTTACCTGGCATTTCCCATGTTTCAGTTACCTGGCTGGAACGGGCATTTCCCCATGTTTCAGTTACCTGGCATTTCCCATGTTTCAGTTACCTGGCTGGAACTGGCCTTTCCCCATGTTTCAGTTACCTGGTTGGAACTGGCATTTCACCATGTTTCAGTTACCTGGCTGGAACTGGCATTTCCCCATGTTTCAGTTACCTGGCATTTCCCCATGTTTCAGTTACCTGGCATTTCCCCATGTTTCAGTTACCTGGCATTTCCCCATGTTTCAGTTACCTGATTGGAACTGGCATTTCCCCATGTTTCAGTTACCTGGCTGGAACTGGCATTTCCCCATGTTTCAGTTACCTGGCATTTCCCCATGTTTCAGTTACCTGGCATTTCCCCATGTTTCAGTTACCTGGCATTTCCCCATGTTTCAGTTACCTGATTGGAACGGGCATTTCCCCATGTTTCAGTTACCTGGCATTTCCCCATGTTTCAGTTACCTGGCTGGAACTGGCATTTCCCCATGTTTCAGTTACCTGGCATTTCCCCATGTTTCAGTTACCTGGCATTTCCCCATGTTTCAGTTACCTGGCATTTCCCCATGTTTCAGTTACCTGGCTGGAACTGGCATTTCCCCATGTTTCAGTTACCTGGCATTTCCCCATGTTTCAGTTACTGGCATTTCCCCATGTTTCAGTTACCATTTCCCCATGTTTCAGTTACCTGGCATTTCCCCATGTTTCAGTTACCTGGCTGGCATTTCCCCATGTTTCAGTTACCTTGCATTTCCCCATGTTTCAGTTACCTGGCTGGAACTGGCATTTCCCCATGTTTCAGTTACCTGGCATTTCCCCATGTTTCAGTTACCTGGCATTTCCCCATGTTTCAGTTACCTGGCATTTCCCCATGTTTCAGTTACCTGGCATTTCCCATGTTTCAGTTACCTGGCTGGAACTGGCATTTCCCCATGTTTCAGTTACCTGGCATTTCACCATGTTTCAGTTACCTGGCTGGAACTGGCATTTCCCCATATTTCAGTTACCTGGCATTTCCCCATGTTTCAGTTACCTGGCATTTCCCCATGTTTCAGTTACCTGATTGGAACTGGCATTTCACCATGTTTCAGTTACCTGGTTGGAACTGGCATTTCCCCATGTTTCAGTTACCTGATTGGAACTGGCATTTCACCATGTTTCAGTTACCTGGCTGGAACTGGCATTTCCCCATGTTTCAGTTACCTGGCATTTCCCCATGTTTCAGTTACCTGGCATTTCCCCATGCTTCAGTTACCTGGCTGGAACTGGCATTTCCCCATGTTTCAGTTACCTGGCATTTCCCCATGTTTCAGTTACCTGGCATTTCCCCATGTTTCAGTTACCTGGCATTTCCCCATGTTTCAGTTACCTGATTGGAACGGGCATTTCCCCATGTTTCAGTTACCTGGCTGGAACTGGCATTTCCCCATGTTTCAGTTACCTGGCTGGAACTGGCATTTCCCCATGTTTCAGTTACCTGGCATTTCCCCATGTTTCAGTTACCTGGCATTTCCCCATGTTTCAGTTACCTGGCTGGAACTGGCATTTCCCCATGTTTCAGTTACCTGGTTGGAACTGGCATTTCCCCATGTTTCAGTTACCTGGTTGGAACTGGCATTTCCCCATGTTTCAGTTACCTGGTTGGAACTGGCATTTCCCCATGTTTCAGTTACCTGGTTGGAACGGGCATTTCCCCATGTTTCAGTTACCTGGTTGGAACGGGCATTTCCCCATGTTTCAGTTACCTGGTTGGAACGGGCATTTCCCCATGTTTCAGTTACCTGGTTGGAACTGGCATTTCCCCATGTTTCAGTTACCTGGTTGGAACTGGCATTTCCCCATGTTTCAGTTACCTGGTTGGAACTGGCATTTCCCCATGTTTCAGTTACCTGGTTGGAACGGGCATTTCCCCATGCTTCAGTTACCTGGCTGGAACTGGCATTTCCCCATGTTTCAGTTACCTGGTTGGAACGGGCATTTCCCCATGTTTCAGTTACCTGGTTGGAACGGGCATTTCCCCATGTTTCAGTTACCTGGCATTTCCCCATGTTTCAGTTACCTGGCATTTCCCCATGTTTCAGTTACCTGGCATTTCCCCATGTTTCAGTTACCTGGTTGGAACTGGCATTTCCCCATGTTTCAGTTACCTGGTTGGAACTGGCATTTCCCCATGTTTCAGTTACCTGGCATTTCCCCATGTTTCAGTTACCTGGCATTTCCCCATGTTCCAGTTACCTGGCTGGAACTGGCATTTCCCCATGTTTCAGTTACCTGGTTGGAACTGGCATTTCCCCATGTTTCAGTTACCTGGTTGGAACGGGCATTTCCCCATGTTTCAGTTACCTGGTTGGAACTGGCATTTCCCCATGTTTCAGTTACCTGGTTGGAACGGGCATTTCCCCATGTTTCAGTTACCTGGTTGGAACGGGCATTTCCCCATGTTTCAGTTACCTGGCTGGAACTGGCATTTCCCCATGTTTCAGTTACCTGGCTGGAACTGGCATTTCCCCATGTTTCAGTTACCTGGCTGGAACTGGCATTTCCCCATGTTTCAGTTACCTGGTTGGAACGGGCATTTCCCCATGTTTCAGTTACCTGGCTGGAACTGGCATTTCCCCATGTTTCAGTTACCTGGCATTTCCCCATGTTTCAGTTACCTGGCATTTCCCCATGTTTCAGTTACCTGGCTGGAACTGGCATTTCCCCATGTTTCAGTTACCTGGCTGGAACTGGCATTTCCCCATGTTTCAGTTACCTGGCTGGAACTGGCATTTCCCCATGTTTCAGTTACCTGGTTGGAACGGGCATTTCCCCATGTTTCAGTTACCTGGCTGGAACTGGCATTTCCCCATGTTTCAGTTACCTGGCATTTCCCCATGTTTCAGTTACCTGGCATTTCCCCATGTTTCAGTTACCTGGCATTTCCCCATGTTTCAGTTACCTGGCTGGAACTGGCATTTCCCCATGTTTCAGTTACCTGGTTGGAACGGGCATTTCCCCATGTTTCAGTTACCTGGCTGGACTGTCACTCAGTCTTCCAGAAAGCAACACTTATGCAGTTCTATTACGCGATATATTCTACTACGTGATATCTTTCAAAAAATATGCGTTAGACAGGATTATCTACACATACTGACCAGCTCAAATAGACAGAAGCGTACTATATGGCAGACCAATCAGAACTCATTTCTTGGCATGTCCAGCCCACTCATTATCTCAGCCAATCACGGCTAGCGGGAAGGTTGCTTCCCTTTTTCTGTGGCTAAACCAACTGGGCTCGTAATTTAACAATTATATTCGTATTTACAGATGGCATACACGATTGTTATCAAGGCACATGAAAGCTCACATGTTCCAGAAGGCATTTCCTCCCTCAAAAAACACAGTTTGATTTAAAAAAAAAAAGTTTATGTTGAAATGGTCCCTGGTCAAAAGTAGTGCACTACGACTGTCTATGGAATATGGTGTCATTTGGAATGCAGTCTGAATGACTTCAGCTGTTCATTTTACACTTTAAAATGTCTGAAACGATCGGGTGTAAGATGGTTTGATTTAATTTGATTGAGGACACTAACACCTATGAGTATAGATGGAAAGTACAGACATCTTCTTACACAATCTCTCTATATCTTTCTCTTTCTCTCTCTCCTTCAGTCTCTCTCTTCCTGTCTTTTTCTCTCTTTCCTTTCTTTTTCAGAATGGGATCTCTGGCCATGCTGGTCCTCCTCTTCTTCTCTCAGGGTCAAAGTTCAACCCCAGAGGTCGAGAAGAGGGCAACGTGTGATCAATGTGACGAGCGTCTCTTCTGCAACTGCTCCTCCCGGAACTACCGACACGTTCCCACGGTAACCGTCACCGAGGTCGTAACCCTCGACCTCTCCTTCAACGACATCACCTCGGTTGCTGAGGACGATCTGAGAGAGTACACGTGGTTACGAACCCTTGATCTCCGTAGCAACAGGATCCAGAGTATCCACGAATGGGCCTTCCACCTTCTGCAGGTAACCCATAGAGTTATATAAACGGCACATTTCCTGCATGTGGGGCGGCAGGGTAGCCTAGTGGTTAGAGCGTTGGACTAATAACCGGAAGGTTCAAACCCCCGAGCTGACAAGGTACAAATCTGTCGTTCTGCCCCTGAACAGGCAGTTAACCCACTGTTCCTAAGCCGTCATTGAAAATAAGAATTTGTTCTTAACTGACTTGCCTAGTAAAATAAATCAAATTTCCTGCATGTAACACATAGAGTTATATAGAGGGAACACCTCCTGCATTTAACACATAGAGTTATATAGAGGGCACTCCCAGTGCAGGTAACATATAGAGTTATGTAGAGGGAACACCTCCTGCATTTAACGCATAGAGTTATATAGAGGGAACACCTCCTGCATTTAACACATAGAGTTATATAGAGGGAACACCTCCTGCATTTAACACATAGAGTTATATAGAGGGAACATCAAGCTCTTTGTTTATTTGGATCGACCTTAGCTTTTGCAGAAGTGGCAGTTACTTTTCCTGGGGTCCACAAAGAACACAAAACATGACAATTAACAGAACACAAGGAAGGTAATGTGTGTGTTAGAGTGTGTCTGTGTGGTGTGCCTGTGTGTGTCCCTGCTGTTCAATGAGTTGTTTTGTTAAGGTTATTTTGCTGTTTGCTTGAATAACTTGAGATGGAAGGGAGTTCCATGCGATCATGGCTCTGTATAAAACTGTGCATTGCCATGAATTTGTTTTGGACTGTGTAGAGACCCCTGGTGATATGTCTTGTAGGGTATGTATGGGTGTCTGAAGAGACCCCTGGTGACATGTCTTGTAGGGTATGTATGGGTGTCTGAAGAGACCCCTGGTGACATGTCTTGTAGGGTATGTATTGGTGTCTGAAGAGACCCCTGGTGACATGTCTTGTAGGGTATGTATTGGTGTCTGAAGATACCCCTGGTGACATGTCTTGTGGGATGTGTATGGATGTCTGAAGAGACCCCTGGTGACATGTCTTGTGGGGCGTGTATGGGTGTCTGAAGAGACCCCTGGTGACATGTCTTGTGGGGTGTGTATGGGTGTCTGAAGAGACCCCTGGTGACATGTCTTGTGGGGTGTGTATGGGTGTCTGAGCTTAATGTTATTTGATTATACAGACAATATGGAATTTTTGTCACAGTAATATTTCTCATAAAAACAAGAAGAGAAGTAGTTAATCTGTTGTCAACCCTCAACCAGGAAAGACTGGCATCCATGTTGTTGATGTTAGTTCTTTATGTGCCGTTAAGGGTGAGGCGTGCTGCTCTGTTTGGGACCAGATGCAGTTTTGCTAGAACTTTCTTTGCTGCACCTGACTATATTACTGGACAGTTATCAAGATGAGACGAGATCAGACGAGACGAGATGAGACAAGATGAGAAGAGATGAGACGAGATGAGAAGAGATGAGACGAGATGAGACGAGATGAGATCAGAGCCTGAACTACTAGTACAGCTGATTTTTATTTTTATGCTTAAAAACATGCAGAATGTATTTTTTATAACAGAAATACCTCTCCCTCATCTTCACAACAACTTTGTCAATATGACTTAACCATGATAATAGACCACTCGATGTTACTCCTAGGAGTTTAGCTTTCTCAACTTGCTCAATTCATGGACAACTCCATTGGAGGTTTCGGTGTTAAATAATGTTTTTTAACCAAATACCATACTTTTAGTTTTAGCTGTATTCAAGACCAGTTTATTATCGATCACCCATTCTGAAACTGACTGTAACTCCTTTTGAATTTCCGGCATTGGGAGCTGACATGTAAAAGTGGAGAATCATCCACACACATAGTCATTTTAGCTTTGTGTAATACCAGTGGGAAATCATCTGTAAATATAGAGAAGAGTAACTGCCTAAGACGATTGCCCTGAGGAACACCGGACGGTACATATCTGATGTTAGAGAAGCTTCCATTGAAGAACACTCTCTGGGTTATTTTGGATGGATAACTCTCCAATCATCATTAATGTTTTCAATAAGAATTTATGATCAATAACGTGACACTACAACATTCTATAACAGCCATGTTAGCACCCCAATAACATGACACTACAACATTCTATAACAGCCATGTTAGATCCCCAATAACATGACACTACAACATTCTATAACAGCCATGTTAGAACCCCAATAACATGACACTACAACATTCTATAACAGCCATGTTAGAACCCCAATAACATGACACTACAACATTCTATAACAGCCATGTTAGAACCCCAATAACATGACACTACAACATTCTATAACAGCCATGTTAGAACCCCAATAACATGACACTACAACATTCTATAACAGCAGCCATGTTAGAACCCCAATAACATGACACTACAACATTCTATAACAGCCATGTTAGAACCCCAATAACATGACACTACAACATTCTATAACAGCCATGTTAGAACCCCAATAACATGACACTACAACATTCTATAACAGCCATGTTTGAACCCCAATAACATGACACTACAACATTCTAGAACAGCAATAACATGACACTACAACATTATATAACAGCCATGTTAGAACCCCAATAACATGACACTACAACATTCTAGAACAGCCATGTTAGAACCCCATTAACATGACACTGCAACATTCTATAACAACCATGTTAACTCTTCATTAACATAACATGGGGAATATTTAAATAATACTATGTAACCATATTCAACATTCTAAAAGGTGTCCGAACTCTCTAAATACTTGGCTCTGATCCACTGGAGCTCTCTAGCCCATCTCCATGAGGTGACCTCTGATCCACTGGAGCTCTCTAGCCCATCTCCATGAGGTGACCTCTGATCCATTGTAAAGAGAGAAGAAGAGCTCTCTAGCCCATCTCCATGAGGTGACCTCTGATCCATTGTAAAGAGAGAAGAGGAGCTCTCCAGCACATCTCCATGAGGTGACCTCTGATCCATTGTGAGGAGAGAAGAAGAGCTCTCTAGCCCATCTCCATGAGGTGACCTCTGATCCATTGTAAAGAGAGAAGAAGAGCTCTCTAGCCCATCTCCATGAGGTGACCTCTGATCCATTGTGAGGAGAGAAGAAGAGCCCTCTAGCCCATCTCCATGAGGTGACCTCTGATCCATTGTGAGGAGAGAAGAAGAGCTCTCTAGCCCATCTCCATGAGGTGACCTCTGACCCATTGTAAAGAGAGGAGAGGAGCTCTCTAGCCCATCTCCATGAGGTGACCTCTGATCCATAGTGAGGAGAGAAGAAGAGCTTTCTAGCCCATCACCATGAGGTGACCTCTGATCCATTGTGAGGAGAGAAGAGGAGCTCTCTAGCCCATCTCCATGAGGTGACGTCTGACCCATTGTAAAGAGAGAAGAAGAGCTCTCTAAACCATCTCCATGAGGTGACCTCTGACCCATTGTGAGGAGAGAAGAAGAGCTCTCTAGCCCATCTCCATGAGGTGACCTCTGATCCATTGTAAAGAGAGAAGAGGAGCTCTCTAGCCCATCTCCATGAGGTGACCTCCGATCCATTGTGAGGAGAGAAGAAGAGCTCTCTAGCCCATCTCCATGAGGTGACCTCGGATCCATTGTGAGGAGAGAAGAAGAGCTCTCTAGCCCATCTCCATGAGGTGACCTCTGATCCATTGTGAGGAGAGAAGAAGAGCTCTCTAGCCCATCTCCATGAGGTGACCTCTGATCCATTGTGAGGAGAGAAGAAGAGCTCTCTAGCCCATCTCCACATACTGTATCTAGCCACAAACAGGCCTGCCCTCATAAAAGCCTTGTTTCTGCTCTCATAACAGCCTTGTTTCTGCCTACTGCTACAGGGCCTGGAGTCTCTGCCCTCCTAACAGCCTTGTTTCTGCCTACTGCTACAGGGCCTGGAGTCTCTGCCCTCCTAACAGCCTTGTTTCTGCTCTCATAACAGCCTTGTTTCTGCCTACTGCTACAGGGCCTGGAGTCTCTGGACATGTCTTATAACCAGCTGGCTGCTCTGAATCCGGCCTGGTTCTCCAAGCTCCCCTCCCTACAACACCTCAACCTGCTGGGCAGCTGTTACAGGACCCTCGGTCCTG
>NC_088238.1:63010036-63047536 GCF_036934945.1 Oncorhynchus masou masou | reverse complement strand
AATGGGGAAGGAGGGAAGGAATGGGGAAGGAAGGAAGGAATGGGGAAGGAAGGAAGGAATGGGGAAGGAGGGAAGGAATGGGGAAGGAGGGAAGGAATGGGGAGGAAGGAAGGAATGGGGAAGGAAGGAAGGAATGGGGAAGGAGGGAAGGAGGGAAGGAATGGGGAAGGAAGGAAGGAATGGGGAAGGAAGGAAGGAATGGGGAAGGAGGGAAGGAATGGGGAAGGAGGGAAGGAATGGGGAAGGAGGGAAGGAAGTAAGGAATAGGGAAGGAAGTTAGGAATGGGGAAGGCAGTTAGGAATGGGGAAGGAGGGAAGGAATGGGGAAGGCAGTTAGGAATGGGGAAGGAGGGAAGGAATGGGGAAGGCAGTTAGGAATGGAGAAGGCAGTTAGGAATGGGGAAGGAGGGAAGGAATGGGGAAGGAGGGAAGGAATGGGGAAGGAAGGAAGGAATGGGGAAGGAGGGAAGGAATGGGGAAGGAAGGAATGTGGAAGGAGGGAAGGAGGGAAGGAATGGGGAAGGAGGGAAGGAATGGGGAAGGAAGGAATGGGGAAGGAAGGAAGGAATGGGGAAGGAGGGAAGGAATGGGGAAGGAAGGAAGGAATGGGGAAGGAGGGAAGGAAGTAAGGAATAGGGAAGGAAGTTAGGAATGGGGAAGGCAGTTAGGAATGGGGAAGGAGGGAAGGAATGGGGAAGGCAGTTAGGAATGGGGAAGGAGGGAAGGAAGGGGGAAGGCAGTTAGGAATGGAGAAGGCAGTTAGGAATGGGGAAGGAGGGAAGGAATGGGGAAGGAAGGAAGGAATGGGGAAGGAGGGAAGGAATGGGGAAGGAGGGAAGGAATGGGGAAGGAGGGAAGGAATGGGGAGGGAAGGAAGGAAGGTAGGAATGGGGAAGGAGGGAAGGAATGGGGAAGGAGGGAAGGAAGTAAGGAATAGGGAAGGAAGTTAGGAATGGGGAAGGCAGTTAGGAATGGGGAAGGAGGGAAGGAATGTGGAAGGCAGTTAGGAATGGGGAAGGAAAGAAGGAATGGGGAAGGCAGTTAGGAATGGAGAAGGCAGTTAGGAATGGGGAAGGAGGGAAGGAATGGGGAAGGAGGGAAGGAATGGGGAAGGAAGGAAGGAATGGGGAAGGAAGGAAGGAATGGGGAAGGAAGGAAGGAATGGGGAAAGAGGGAAGGAATGGGGAAGGAAGGAATGGGGAAGGAAGGAAGGAATGGGGAAGGAAGGAAGGAATGGGGAAGGAAGGAAGGAATGGGGAAGGAAGGAAGGAATGGGGAAAGAGGGAAGGAATGGGGAAGGAAGGAATGGGGAAGGAAGGAAGGAATGGGGAAGGAAGGAAGGAATGGGGAAGGAAGGAATGGTGAAGGAGGGAAGGAATGGAGAAGGAAGGAAGGAATGGGGAAGGAAGGAAGGAATGGGGAAGGAGGGAAGGAATGGGGAAGGAATGGGGAAGGAATGGGGAAGGAAGGAAGGGAGGAATGGGGAAGGAATGGGGAAGGAAGGAAGGGAGGAATAGGGAAGGAAGGAAGGGATGGGGATTGAATGGATGGATGGACAAATGAACAAACAAACAAATAATGAAATGAACTAAGGAAGGAGGAAAGAACGACGAACCAAAGGAAAGAAAGAAGGAAGGGAGAATGAGTGAATGAATGGATTAAAACAACACAATAAAGTCTGGTAACTTACTTCCATTGTGGTCCTCGTTGTTAGGTATGACCCTGGAAGCCTGGGTGATCTTTGGCCTCTAGGGGTCGTGACCCTGCGTCTCCGAGGACCATTCCAGGACAACACGACACTCGTCTCCTCCATCCTCCGTGACGTCTCCCACTCAGAAACCTTTCTGGTAGTCGCTGACGTCCTGCTGTCCGAGAAGACCTCCATCGCACCGTTCAGAGAGACCAACCAGGGACGGGTGCGATCCATAATGTTCCAGAATGCAACCTTGACGGACGAGGCCATAGTTCACTTCATGGAGGTTTGCCATGTACACTGACCTGCTGTACAGATGCAGGATCTTAATTTGACTAGCTTCTCACAGAAGGAAAATAATCACGTAGCAACAAGAAATGTGAATTAATTATTGTGTGGATTAAAATTAATGGACATTTAGAAGCCCTCTTTAAACCTCAAATACACTACAAGTTTGCATTTCCTACTGTGCAGGACAAGTCCTGCAACAAAAGGGTGATCAAATTAAGATCCTGTAGACTGCTACTTGCTTTGTTGTGTTTATACTGTAGTGTTATCCTTTCAAATTGTCATCTCCACTGTTGATTGATTTCTTCTTAAACTCACTATTGTTATGTAGATATTATTATTATTTTCCTACACAGCAAATCAACACACTGCTTAGTGTGAAGTTATATTTGCATATTTCCCAGAGTGACTTGCCTTTCGAGTGAATTGGAGATTTACTACCCATGACTGTATTTGTTAGTGACAGAAACATGGTTGTTGCATTCAACCATTTTCAGTCTGGTGTCCTTCACCATGTCAGATCCTAAGCAAGTATGTTATTATATAATGAATTCACACATAGAACACATAGTTCACAAGGCCTTATTTTGAGGGCCTAGTGTTACTCTAATACAATGGCCTGAATTTCCAGATTTACGGGCCACATCAGGCCTGCAAGTCACATTACGCTGGCTTGCAAAGTCATGTGTAATTCCTATTGGAATCCAGCCAGAGCGGTGATATCCAACATTTTGAATTTTTATTCACCTGCATTGAGAATGACTGCTGGGTTGGAAAGTCTAAGATATGAGACTACCTAAAACATCTAAACTGGAAAAACCCTTTCAGAAATGGGTGCAATAAGTAACAGATTGGATTAGCTTAGAAAAATGTATATTATTTATATTCGATTAGTATAAGATTAATTAAATCAATCAATTAATGTTCATGCAAAAACATAGATATTGAAACAAACAACCTGCAATAGAGCATGCTGGGAAATCTTATAAGGATGGGAATCGTTTTGGTTTAACAACGCTGGGGTTCTTTTACACCAATGAGTGTTATTTTAATATATTTTCACCCACAATCTGCAATCAGAATGACTGCTATGGCAAAGGACTAGACAAACAAGACTAAGTAAACCATCTAAACTGGAACAACTATCTCAGGGCAATAAGTCCGACACCTTACAGATTGGATTAGTTTAGAAAATGTAAGTTATTTATCTTTGTATAAGTATAAGATTTATAAATGAATCAATGTGCATGCAGAAACATAGATATTAAAACGAACTATTATAAAAATCTACCTAAAACAAAGCATTCTGGGAAGAATGATAATGAGGCCCACTCTGAGTTCACAACAACACCACACAATGTTGATTCCACTGTGATTCAAATAACACAAAATGTATACACTACATGTGTGTTGTTAATTTCAATTCCGCTGGTGTTAACCACATTAGAATCAACACTCAGATATAACCCTGGTGTTAACCCCACTAGAACCAACACTAAGATAGAACCCTGGTGTTAACCCCACTAGAACCAACACTCAGATATAACCCTGGTGTTAACCCCACTAGAATCAACACTCAGATATAACCCTGGTGTTAACCCCACTAGAATCAACACTCAGATATACCACTGGTGTTAACCCCACTAGAATCAACACTCAGATATAACCTGATGTTAACCCCACTAGAATCAACACTCAGATATATCACTGGTGTTAACCCCACTAGAATCAACAGTCAGATATAACCCTGGTGTTACCCCCACTAGAATCAACACTCAGATATAACCTGATGTTAACCACATTAGAATCAACACTCAGATATACCACTGGTGTTAACCCCACTAGATCCAACACTCAGATATAACCCTGGTGTTAACCCCACTAGAATCAACACTCAGATATAACCTGATGTTAACCACAATAGAATCAACACTCAGATATACCACTGGTGTTAACCCCACTAGATCCAACACTCAGATATAACCCTGGTGTTACCCCCACTAGAATCAACACTCAGATAGAACCCTGGTGTTAACCCCACTAGAATCAACACTCAGATATATCACTGGTGTTAACCCCACTAGAATCAACACTCAGATATAACCCTGGTGTTACCCCCACTAGAATCAACACTCAGATATAACCTGATGTTAACCCCACTAGAATCAACACTCAGATATACCACTGGTGTTAACCCCACTAGAATCAACACTCAGATATAACCTGATGTTAACCCCACTATAATCAACACTCAGATATAACCCTGGTGTTAACCCCACTAGAATCAACACTCAGATAGAACCCTGGTGTTACCCCCACTAGAATCAACACTCAGATAGAACCCTGGTGTTCCCCCCACTATAATCAACACTCAGATAGAACCCTGTTGTTACCCCCACTAGAATCAACACTCAGATATAACCCTGGTGTTAACCCCACTAGAATCAACACTCAGATATAACTGGTGTTAACCCCATTAGAATCAACACTCAGATATAACACTCACAACACCTTTTTACCTTAAAAGGGTTTAACAATTACAAATTTGATGTGTGCTTTTGTGTGTGTGTATGCGTGTGTGAGTGTGCGTGTGTGTGCGTGTGTCGGTGTGTGTGTGTATGCACGTGTGCGTGTGCGTGTGTGTATGCGTGTGCACGTGCATGTGGATAGGTCATGGACGGGGCTTCTCTAGAGTTCTTGGGAGTAGAGGACGCAACGTTCCATGGAACAGGTATGGAAATAATTATATTACATATTTATGCGTTCAAATCCTCCCAAATACATTCTACATATTGAATATGATAATAATAATTATTGTTATTATTATTATTATTTACAGACTGTGATTTAAATTTTAAATTTGCATTCAGTATTGTCACAACACATCATTTATAATATTTTGATAGAAATCTATTTCCGTATGTAGAATCCTAATAGAAATCTATTTCTGTATGCAGAATCCTAATAGAAATCTATTTCCATATTCAGAATCCTGATAGAAATCTATTTCCATATTCAGGCTCCTGGAAGCCGGCTCGACGGACTCACCTTGACAACCTGGACACTGTCTACTTCAGAAACATAGAGGTGAGGTAGTCGAGACCCTTAACACAACACTCGCCAAGAGGTTTGCGATCTCTTGTCATAACGGCTAAGGTGATTGGTTGGTCAGATGTCAGATGTACATAAGCATTTGAAAGTGTGCTATATAAATAAAATCCATTATTATTACACTGAACAAAAATATATAAACATTTTACATTTACATTTAAGTCATTTGGCAGACGCTCTTATCCAGAGCGACTTACAAATTGGTGAATTCACCTTATGACATCCAGTGGAACAGCCACTTTACAATAGTGCATCTAAATCATTTAAGGGGGGGGGGTGAGAAGGATTACGTTATCCTATCCTAGGTATTCCTTGAAGAGGTGGGGTTTCAGGTGTCTCCGGAAGGTGGTGATTGACTCCGCTGTCCTGGCGTCGTGAGGGAGTTTGTTCCACCATTGGGGGGCCAGAGCAGCGAACAGTTTTGACTGGGCTGAGCGGGAACTGTACTTCCTCAGTGGTAGGGAGGCGAGCAGGCCAGAGGTGGATGAACGCAGTGCCCTTGTTTGGGTGTAGGGCCTGATCAGAGCCTGGAGGTACTGCGGTGCCGTTCCCCTCACAGCTCCGTAGGCAAGCACCATGGTCTTGTAGCGGATGCGAGCTTCAACTGGAAGCCAGTGGAGAGAGCGGAGGAGCGGGGTGACGTGAGAGAACTTGGGAAGGTTGAACACCAGACAGGCTGCGGCGTTCTGGATGAGTTGTAGGGGTTTAATGGCACAGGGTGTTGTCCAGGATCACGCCAAGGTTCTTAGCGCTCTGGGAGGAGGACACAATGGAGTTGTCAACCGTGATGGCGAGATCATGGAACGGGCAGTCCTTCCCCGGGAGGAAGAGCAGCTCCGTCTTGCCGAGGTTCAGCTTGAGGTGGTGATCCGTCATCCACACTGATATGTCTGCCAGACATGCAGAGATGCGATTCGCCACCTGGTCATCAGAAGGGGGAAAGGAGAAGATTAATTGTGTGTCGTCTGCATAGCAATGATAGGAGAGACCATGTGAGGTTATGACAGATCCAAGTGACTTGGTGTATAGCGAGAATAGGAGAGGGCCTAGAACAGAGCCCTGGGGGACACCAGTGGTGAGAGCGCGTGGCGAGGAGACAGATTCTCGCCACGCCACCTGGTAGGAGCGACCTGTCAGGTAGGACGCAATCCAAGCGTGGGCCGCGCCGGAGATGCCCAACTCGGAGAGGGTGGAGAGGAGGATCTGATGGTTCACAGTATCGAAGGCAGCCGATAGGTCTAGAAGGATGAGAGCAGAGGAGAGAGAGTTAGCTTTAGCAGTGCGGAGCGCCTCCGTGATTCAGAGAAGAGCAGTCTCAGTTGAATGACTAGTCTTGAAACCTGACTGATTTGGATCAAGAAGGTCATTCTGAGAGAGATAGCGGGAGAGCTGGCCAAGGACGGCACGTTCAAAAGTTTTGGAGAGAAAAGAAAGAAGGGTTTATAAACACAACATGCAACAATTTCAAAGATTTACAATTCATATAAGGAAATCAGTTAATTGAAATAAATTCATTAAAATCTATGGATTTCACATGACTGGGAATACAAATATGCATCTGTGGGTCACAGATAATAATAATTAAAAAAGTTAGGGGCGTGGTTCAGAAAACCAGTCAGTATCTGGTGTGGCCACCATTAGCCTCATGCATCACGACACATTTCCTTTGTATAGACTTGATCAGGCTGTTGATTGTGGAATGTTGTCCCACTGCTCTTCAATGGCTGTGCGAATGTTGCTGGATATTGGACGAAATTGGAACACGCTGTTGTACCCCTCGATCCAGAGCATCCCAAACATGCTCAATGGGTGACATGTCTGGTGAGTATACAGGCCATGGAAGAACTGGGACATTTTCACCTTCTAGGAATTGTGTCCAGATCCTTGCAACATGGGACTGTGTATTGTCATGCTGAAACACGGGCGGATGAATGGCATGACTCTGGGCCTTGGGATCTCGTCACGGTCACAGTATCATTCAAATTGTCATCAATAACACGCAATTGTCTCAGAAGGTGAAGGAGGTGAAGGAGGCCGGATCTGGAGGTTCTGGGTTGACGTGGTTACACGTGGTCTGCGGTTGTGAGGCCGGTTGGACGTACTGCCAAATTCTCTACAATTACGTTGGAGGCGGCTTATGGTAGAGAAATGAACATTAAATTATCTGGCAACAGCTCCGGTGGACATTCCTGCAGTCAGCATGCTGTTGTGTGACAAAACTGCACATTTTAGAGTGGCCTTTTATTGTCCCCAGCACAAGGTGCACATGTGTAATGATCATGTTGTTTAATCAGCTTGTTGATATGCCACACGTGTCAGGTAGATGGATTATCTTGGCATCTACTCCCCTCCTCTACCTCTCCTTCCCTCCTCTCTCCTTTCCTTTCCTCATCTACTCCCCTCCTCCATCTCTCTCCTTCCCTAATTTCTCTTGGCACGTTCACTAACATTTTTGTGAATATGGAACATTTCTGGGATCTTTTATTTCAGCTCATGAAACATGGGACCAAAACTTTACATGTTTTATTTTTGATGTTTTGTTATCAGGTCATGAATGTCTATAAGTTCACCTCCTTCTTGCCTGTGGGGTTTCTACTGAAAAACCTCAGACAGATCTCTATCATTAACTGTAAGGTAAACATGTTTATAATTTGTTTTACAAATAATGAAATACTTATTACTGAATAGAATGTGCTCTATTTATTATTATTGTTCCAGCCAAGCAATCTGATTGGTCAAAGAGGAATTACAGACATAATTTGATTCATTATTTATATTTATTTTACCTTTATTTTACTAGGCAAGTCAGTTAAGAACAAAATCTTATTTTCAATGACAGCCTAGGAACAGTGGGTTAACTGCATGTTCAGGGGCAGAACGACAGATTGGTACCTTGTCAGCTCGGGGGTTTGAACTCGCAACCTTCCGGTTACTAGTCCAACGCTCTAACCACTAGGCTACCCTGCCGTCCCAAATGCTGTAATGTTGTTGAAGAATTACCGAATCACTTTGTGATCATTAAAACAAAGCAATGAAACAAATCTGTCTCTCCTCCAGGTGTATGTGATGCCGTGTCTGACCTCTCTCCTGTTGACCCAAATGGTGTACCTGGACCTGAGTGGTAACCTACTGACCGACCTGACCCTGACGGAATCTCTGTGTCACGGGATTGGGATCCTGAGGAATCTCAGAGTTCTCAACGTCAGCGACAATGCCCTAAAGTCCATTTCCCTCATCAGCAGAGTGTGTGACTGTTGCACCCTGTTCCCCATAACAATACGCTTTCATTTATTTAATTTTAATTGACTGTCCACATGGCTCTGGTCAAAAGTAGTGCACTATATAGGGAATAGGGCTCTGGTCTATAGTAGTGCACTATATAGGGAATAGGGCTCTGGTCTATAGTAGTGCACTATATAGGGAATAGGGCTCTGGTCTATAGTAGTGCACTATATAGGGAATAGGGCTCTGGTCTAAAGTAGTGCACTATATAGGGAATAGGGCTCTGGTCTAAAGTAGTGCACTATATAGGGAATAGGGTTCTGGTCAAAAGTAGTGCACTATATAGGGAATAGGGTTCTGGTCAAAAGTAGTGCACTATATAGGGAATAGGGCTCTGGTCTAAAGTAGTGCACTATATAGGGAATAGGGCTCTGGTCTAAAGTAGCGCTCTATATAGGGAATAGGGCTCTGGTCAAAAGTAGTGCACTATATAGGGAATAGGGCTCTGGTCTATAGTAGTGCACTATATAGGGAATAGGGCTCTGGTCTAAAGTAGTGCACTATATAGGGAATAGGGTTCTGGTCAAAAGTAGTGCACTATATAGGGAATAGGGTTCTGGTCTAAAGTAGTGCACTATATAGGGAATAGGGCTCTGGTCTAAAGTAGTGCACTATATAGGGAATAGGGCTCTGGTCTAAAGTAGCGCTCTATATAGGGAATAGGGCTCTGGTCAAAAGTAGTGCACTATATAGGGAATAGGGCTCTGGTCTATAGTAGTGTACTATATAGGGAATAGGGCTCTGGTCTATAGTAGTGCACTATATAGGGAATAGGGCTCTGGTCTAAAGTAGTGCACTATATAGGGAATAGGGCTCTGGTCTATAGTAGTGCACTATATAGGGAATAGGGCTCTGGTCTAAAGTAGTGCACTATATAGGGAATAGGGCTCTGATCAAAAGACGTGCACTATATAGGGAATATGGCTCTGGTCAAAAGTAGTGCACTATATAGGGAATAGGGCTCTGGTCTATAGTAGTGCACTATATAGGGAATAGGGCTCTGGTCAAAAGTAGTGCACTATATAGGGAATAGGGCCTTGGCCTAAAGTAGTGCACTATATAGGGAATAGGGCCCTGGTCTAAAGTAGTGCACTATATAGGGAATAGGGCTCTGGTAAAAAGTAGTGCACTATATCGGGAATAGGGTGCAACAACTCCCTCAACTCCCTGTCTCCCATTAGCCAACGGTGTACTGAGGCTACATCCAAAATAGCACCCTATTCCCTTCATAGTGAACTACTTTGAAGCACAGCCTAGGTAATGTAATTTGGTTAAAACTTCTAGTCAGGCGACACCTTTTATATCAGCTTTGCAATTAACTTGTACTGCTTCTATCTATCTTTCATGTTTGACATCGTATTGTGTTTAACCTCGAGAAGAGGACTGAAGAAAGCCCATTAATAACAATTAATAATCATTTACATTTTTTGGTCAAATTAGCATCCTTCTGTTTTAGTCTTTCAATTTTCAGAGAAATGCTAAATTAGTACGAGGTCGAATTATTCACCATAACACAAATTCTCTCTTTTAATTTCAATTTTATTAATAATAACACAAATTCTCTCTTTTAATTTCAATTTTATTAATAATAACAACTCTTTTAATAACTCTTTTAATTTCAAAATCACCCAGCTCGTCACCCGTCTGGACAAACTAGTCCACCTGGACATCAGTCAGAACGCCTACACCTCCATGCCTCCCACCTGCTCCTGGCCACAGATACTGACTCACCTCAACCTCTCGGGGGCTAAGCTACGGAGGGTCACCCCCTGTCTGCCCCCGACCCTGGAGATCCTGGATCTGGGCCACAACGACCTGACAGCCTTCCATAGTGTTGCTCTCCCGGCCTTGAGGGAGCTACACCTCTCTGGGAACAAGTTGATGAGTCTGCCCCATGGATGGTTGTTCCCTAGGTAGAGAGAAAGAGATGTGCTCAACTCTTTTTATTTTTTTTAAATTTAAAACAAATTGGGGGGGGGGGTCGATCAGTTTTAATATAGCAGATAGATTATAACTTCTATCACTGTACTTGTCTGCGTCATCTCCAATCTCCCATATATTTTTTGGGGGAAATATGTACATAAATAATATATTTTATTTCTTAGCTACACTCTTCGCTCAACTCTTCGCTCAACTCTTCTTGTCTTGCATAAATAAATCAAGGCGATGAGCCCGTATGTATCAAGCATCTCAGAGTAACAGTGTGAGATCTAGGATCAGGTTCCCCATGTGATCAAACTGATCCTGACCGCTCGCGTAGCATAATGAACGTACACACACGTGTTATTCAATCATTGCATCAACACTGATCGCGTGCGTCAACGAGCGTCTGCGCAGCCAGGTGCTAAAATTGAACTTGGTTTCATTTGTGACACTTGACGCGCTGCAAGTCCCACATCTCACATCTCCACATTGGTTTTTAGGAGCGTATACCCATGTGGGTGATTGAAGGACGGACTGAGGTCCACACTCCAGTCCAGTAGGTGGTGGTAATGCACCTTAAAGTTGGTTATCAACTGCCATATAAAGACCACAGAAGAAGAAGCCTGAAGGAGGAGAGATTACTAGAAACAAACTCAGTTTACCCTTTTATCTGTGGATTAATTGTTGGAGTCGAGGACCTTGTGCATTTCAGGTAAAATTAACAACCCAATATTTATATCCCTGGACAAATGGTGCACGCGGACGCACACGGGCGAGCGGTCTGATCAGCATGTGAAGCATCTCTCCTATTCCGAGATGCTTTGTACGACCCAAGTCTTAGCTCAACTCAGAGCTCAACTGTTATCTGCGTAAATAAATGAAAGGGCATTTAGTTGGAGTCAACAATCGAGAAAATGACATTTGTTTGTCCCCCCCAGCCTTGAGGTGCTCCTGATCCAGAGCAACACTCTCAACATGTTTGGGCCCTTGGACCTCCGACGCTACAGGAGGCTCCGAGCACTGCAGGCCGGTCAGAACAGGTCTGTGGGTGCTCAAAAGTACTAGTGCCCTATGTAGGTAATAGGGTCCTGACTTAGATTGTTTTGTTAATTAGTCTCTATCGATTCTAAAAATCAATGATCCCTGCAGGCCATAACTCCCATCCTTACTTCTCCCTCTTCTTCTTCTTCTTCTTCTTCTTCTTCTTCAGGTTTGTGTGTTCCTGTGAGTTTGTCAACTTCATGGTCTGGAGGTGGGGTGGAGCAGTAGAGGGCAGTGTTGAGCTAACAGACAGATGGGATAACTACCTTTGTGACTCACCGCTGCCCCTGCAGGTCATTTAAATATTTACTATTATTCATCACTATTAGTACCATTTTTACATCTTTATTATTTTTTATTTATTTACTATTTTATTCTTATTCTCTTCACTGCATGCTTATTTGTATGTTTATCTTATATTTTTACTGAATACCTTTTCTATTTTTATCATCAAATATACTGTGATGAGAGTTTGCATTTCTCAGTACTGTGTATACTTCGCTATATCCTGTAACTTTCAGAAAAAGTCCCAGGTTTTCCAGAAATCCCGAAGATTGGTTGGAATAAGCAGGAAATCTGGGAATCCTCAGAGTTGTGGGAATGTACCCTGATTCTTCGCAACCCGAATCCCGTGCATATAATAAATAATATATATATATATATATATAATAAATACTATTTTATTTACAGGGCCAGAGGGTCGACCGCGTCCAGCTCTCACCGTTCCAATGCCACCGCCTCCTCCTCGTGTCCTCACTCTGCGGCTGCATGCTCGCTTCCGGAATCCTGTTTGTAATTCTGCTCTGGAAGATCCACGCGGTGTGGTACGTGAGGATGATGTGGGCGTGGCTTAAAGCCAAACGGAATTCCGGGAACCAGAAGCGCCGGGATGCCGCAGGGAACGCCGAACCCCTCTGCTATGACGCGTTCGTGTCGTACAGCGAGCAAGACGCAGAGTGGGTCGAAGAATTCCTGGTTCCAGAGCTGGAGGATTCCCAGCCTGCGCTCTCCCTCTGCCTCCACAAGAGAGACTTCCTGCCAGGTTGATTGATTTAATCCATGACTTATTCCCTAAGGTTCTTCCAACTCTTCTTAGCGAGCTTGTTCATGTTTTCATCCCTATGCTTTTATATTTGTTTGGTTTTGTTGTACCGTCTCGTTAGGATTCTTTGAAAGGAGGTTTAAATTGAATGCATTTTGTTGAATTTATTTCTTTAGGCCACTGGATCATCGACAACATTATCCATGCGATGGAACGCAGCCGACGCTCCCTGTTCGTCCTGTCGGAACACTTCGTCCACTCCGAGTGGTGCCGGTACGGTTTCATTCTGCCCTGTCTCACTACTACGCAGAATGTGACGGTTAAAGTATTTCAGCTGCTCACCTGTCATTCATTAAAGAACAACATCGAAGCATCATTTCAGGCTCATGCTCAATCAATCAATCAAATGTATTTATAAAGCCCTTCTTACATCAGCTGATGTCACAAAGTGCTATACAGAAACCCAGCCGAAAACCCCAAACAGATACTGGAATTAATAGTGGAGCTCAGAGTGGAGTTAATAGTGGAGTTAATAGTGGAGCTTAGAGTGGAGTTAATAGTTAATAGTGGAGCTCAGAGTGGAGTTAATAGTGGAGCTTAGAGTGGAGTTAATAGAGGAGTTAATAGTGGAGCTCAGAGAGGAGCTCAGAGTGGAGTTAATAGTGGAGCTCAGAGTGGAGTTAATAGTGGAGTTCAGAGTGGAGCTTAGAGTGGAGTTAACAGTGGAGTTGAGTGGAGTTAATAATGGAGTTAATAGTGGAGTTAACAGTGAAGTTCAGAGTGCATCTCAGAGGGTTTAATATTGGAGCTCAAAGTGGAGCTCAGAGTGGAGTTTATAGTGGAGCTCAGAGTGCAGCTCAGAGTGGACTTAATAGTGGAGCTCAGAGTGGAGCTTCAGAGTGGAGTTATTAGTGGAGTTCAGAGTGGAGCTTAGAGTGGAGTTAACAGTGGAGTTGAGTGGAGTTAATAATGGAGTTAATAGTGGAGTTAACAGTGAAGTTCAGAGTGCATCTCAGAGGGTTTAATATTGGAGCTCAAAGTGGAGCTCAGAGTGGAGTTTATAGTGGAGCTCAGAGTGCAGCTCAGAGTGGACTTAATAGTGGACCTTAGAGTGGCGTTAACAGTGGAGCATAGAGTGGAGTTAATAGTGGAGCTCAGAGTGGAATTAATAGTGGAGCTCAGAGTGGAGTTAACAGTGGAGCTCAGAGTGGAGCTCAGAGTGGAGTTAATAGTGGATCTCATAGTGGAGTTAATAGTGGAGATCAGAGTGGAGTTTATAGTGGAGCTCAGAGTGGAGCTCATAGTGGAGTTAATAGTGGAGCTCGTAGTGGAGTTTATAGTGGAGATCAGAGTGGAGTTAATAGTGGAGTTAATAGTGGAGCTCATAGTGGAGTTAATAGTGGAGCTCGTAGTGGAGTTTATAGTGGAGATCAGAGTGGAGTTAATAGTGGAGTTAATAGTGGATCTCAGAGTGGAGCTCATAGTGGAGTTAATAGTGGAGCTCGTAGTGGAGTTTATAGTGGAGATCAGAGTGGAGCTCATAGTGGAGTTAATAGTGGAGATCAGAGTGGAGTTTATAGTGGAGATCAGAGTGGAGTTAATAGTGGAGTTAATAGTGGAGATCAGAGTGGAGCTCATAGTGGAGTTAATAGTGGAGCTCGTAGTGGAGTTAATAGTGGATCTCAGAGTGGAGCTCATAGTGGAGTTAATAGTGGAGATCAGAGTGGAGTTTATAGTGGAGCTCAGAGTGGAGTTAATAGTGGATCTCAGAGTGGAGCTCATAGTGGAGTTAATAGTGGAGCTCGTAGTGGAGTTAATAGTGGAGCTCAGAGTGTTGTTAATAGTGGATTTAATAGTGGAGCTCAGAGTGGAGTTAATAGTGGAGCTCAGAGTGGAGTTAATAGTGGAGCTCAGAGTGGAGTTAATAGTGGAGTTCAGAGTGGAGTTAAGAGTGGAGCTCAGAGTGGAGTTGAGAGTGGAGTTAATAGTGTTGGAGTTAATAGTGGAGCTCAGAGTGGAGTTCATCGTTGTAACACAATAATATTGTTGTTCCAGGTACGAGTTGGACTTTTCCCACTTCCGTCTGTTTGACGGGGACTCAGAGGCGGCCATCCTGGTGCTTCTGGAACCCATCTCCAAGGTAGGGAGGAGCTGCACATCAAATGCCACCCTATTCCCTATATAGAGCACTACTTTAGACCAAGGCCCTATAGAGCCCTATTCCCTATATAGTGCACTACTTTAGACCAGAGCCCTATAGAACCCTATTCCCTATATAGAGCACTACTTTAGACCAGAGCCCTATAGAACCCTATTCCCTATATAGTGCACTACTTTAGACCAGAGCCCTATAGAACCCTATTCCCTATATAGTGCACTACTTTAGACCAGAGCCCTATAGAACCCTATTCCCTATATAGTGCACTACTTTAGACCAGGGCCCTATTCCCTATATAGTGCACTACTTTAGACCAGGACCCTATAGAACCCTATTCCCTAAATAGGGAATAGGGTGTCATTTGGGAGACAACCCTTCTGTTAACTCATCCCATCTTCAAGGATGATCAAATGTGTGTATCTCTGTGTGTGTGTTTGTATGTGTGTGTGTGTATCAACATGGTGTGTTTGTGTGTGAACATCCCAAGGACGACGTTCCCAAACGCTTCTGCAAGCTCCGCAAGTTGATGAGCTCCCGTACCTACCTGGAGTGGCCGCAGGAGGACGAGAGGAGGGCAGAATTCTGGAGAAACCTCCGTCTGGCCGTGAGGGGCGGAGATGAGCTGTGATCCAACCGGTTTCCGGGAAGTCTGGAATTCCAGAAATATTCTCGGAATTATTCTCTTTTCTGCCGACAGTAAAGATTGATTGGTTGGTTGATGAGTTGGTTAAATGTTTGGTTGGTTGGGTTGTTTGGGTGGGTTGATTAATTAATTGGTTGGGTGAATTGGTTGGTTGATGGGCTGGTTAATTTATTAGTTGGGTGGGTTGGTTAATTGATAGGCTGGGTAGTGGTTTGGTTATTTAATTGGCTGGGTGGGTGGGTAGAGGGTTGGTTAACTGATTGGTTGGGTGGGTGGGTAGAGGGTTGGTTTACTGATTGGTTGGCTGGGTGGGTGGAGGGTTGGTTAATTGATTGGTTGGCTGGGTGGGTGGGTGGAGGGTTGGTTAATTGATTGGTTGGCTGGGTGGGTGGAAGGGTGGGTAGAGGGTTGGTTAACTGATTGGTTGGGTGGGTAGAGGTTTGGTTTACTGATTGGTTGGCTGGGTGGGTGGGTGGAGGGTTGGTTAATTGATTGGTTGGCTGGGTGTGTGGAGGGTTGGTTAATTGATTGGTTGGCTGGGTGGAAGGGTGGGTAGAGGGTTGGTTAACTGATTGGTTGGCTGGGTGGAAGGGTGGGTAGAGGGTTGGTTAACTGATTGGTTGGGTGGGTTGGGTTGCTTATCCTTATTCTGGAAGTCTGTTTGGAATAATAATTGTAATTGTTTTGACTTTATTTCACCAAGTTGTCCTTTATTTGACCAAGTTGTTCCGTTCAGACATTTATTTGACCAAGTTGTTCCGTTAATATTCTGTTAATTCATAACCAAATATTGTTGTTGAGTCATTCTATACTCATAGAAAAAAACACTTTGAAATTCCCATGTCAAACAGACCGTTTAAAAAAATGCCTGCAATTTCCTCATTGAGTATGATGTCAGCAGTTTAGAGGAGGCTGAACTGGCCAATCAGTGATCTACTTGCATGAATATTTTAATTATTATGATGAATATTTTTAAACCTTTAATTAACAAGGGAAGTCAGTTAAGAACAAATTCTTATTTACATTGATGGCCTTTATGACCGGAATAAGCACCATTCAAACAACAGAAGAGCTGCTTTTTGACATAGTTAATAAAAACACATTGGAAGAAAAACTATTTCACTCATATTTCATGACTGGATGATACGGTTTGATGCCGTTCCTTTCAGACTCTTGTTGATGGTATTTATGTTATTTCAAAAACAACAACATTTCAATAAAATCAAACTTTGTCACATGCACACCTATAATGGCGAGGTGCTGGCGAGCGGAGTGGAACACTTGAAAATATAAAGGAGAGACTCACACTCTAGGAGCTCAAGATGCAAAAATATTTCTATCCGACGTTTCGACAGACAAGCTGTCTTCATCAGGGTATAATCCGAATACAACAGGTGTAGTAGACCTTACAGTGAAACGCTGACTTACAAGCCCTTAACCAACAGGTGTAGTAGACCTTACAGTGAAACACTGACTTACAAGCCCTTAACCAACAGGTGTAGTAGACCTTACAGTGAAACGCTGACTTACAAGCCCTTAACCAACAGGTGTAGTAGACCTTACAGTGAAATGCCTACTTACAAGTCCTTAACCAACAGGTGTAGTAGACCTTACAGTGAAACGCTGACTTACAAGCCCTTAACCAACAGGTGTAGTAGACCTTACCGTGAAATGCTGACTTACAAGCCCTTAACCAACAGGTGTAGACCTTACCGTGAAATGCCTACAACACAAGCCCTTAACCAACAATGCAGTTCAAGAAATTGAGTTGTGAAACATTTGATGAATTGTTCAGCAGTCTTAAGGCTTGGGGGTTGGTGTTAAGGAGCCTTTTGGACCTAGACTTGGCGCTCCGGTACCTCTTGCCGTGCGGTTGCAGAGAGAACAGTCTATGACTAGGGTGGCTGGAGTCTGACAATTTTTAGGTTCTTCCTCTGACACCACCTGGTATAGAGGTCCTGGATGGCAGGAAGCTTGACCCCAGTGATGTACTGGGCCGTACGCACTACTCTCTGTAGTGCCTTGCGGTCGGAGGCCGAGCAGTTGCCATACCAGGCGGTGATACAACAATTTTCTGGATTTTTTTTCTTCTCATTTTGTCTGTCATAGTTGAAGTGTACCTATGATGAAAATTACAGGCCTCCCTCATCTTTTTAAATGGGAGAACTTGCACAATGGGTGGCTGACTAAATACTTTTTTGCTCCACTGTAGCTTTCTTTAATTGATCCCTAATATTTTGATCTCTTCTCCCAATATATTCTAGCAAGTCTGTAGAGAGAAAAAAAATAAAAATACACCAAATTTAAAGGGACGGCTTTAGATAACTGAAAACACTACTGAATGAAAATTCCACGAGAAAAAAAATCTGTTGTCTTAACAAAATGGGAGGTGTTTTCAGCGACTTAATTAAAATGTATTCAGCACCCCGCTAGGGAACCCAGCCCGCAAAGCCTGTAACGCACCTGCATAAGGTGAGAGTGAAGACCAACTACTGAGAAAGTGCGTAGGAAAGGCGTGTGTCAGAAAGGTGAACATTTCCTAAGTCAGAACCGGGCCCTTAGAGCCTTATGACATGCTAGTATTCTTCTCTGATATTCAAATCGGCAATCAGAAGAGAAATTACTTCCACCAATCAAGACACAGTTGTTTTTTGGAATCGTATCAATGCGTTTTTTTCTCACAAAAAAAGCGAACTGCCTACTGCCTACAACTACCACTACTACTACTACCACTACCACTACTACCACTACCACTACTACTACTACCACTACTACTACCACTACCACTACTACTACTACCACTACAAATGTTGGATCTTAATTTGACCGGGCAATGTCACAGCAGTAAAAATCACCATGCAGCAACAAGATTTGTATTGGCCATCACGTTGCCACGGGAAAGTGAATTATATATTTCTTTCTGTCACCATTCTGCTCGCCTCCCTACCACTGAGGAAGTACAGTTCCCGCTCAGCCCAGTCAAAACTGTTCGCTGCTCTGGCCCCCCAATGGTGGAACAAACTCCCTCACGACGCCAGGACAGCGGAGTCAATCACCACCTTCCGGAGACATCAGAAACCCCACCTCTTTAAGGAATACCTAGGATAGGATAAAGTAATCCTTCTCACCCCCCCCCCCCTTAAATGATTTAGATGCACTATTGTAAAGTGGCTGTTCCACTGGATGTCATAAGGTGAATTCACCAATTTGTAAGTCGCTCTGGATAAGAGCGTCTGCCAAATGACTTAAATGTAAATGTAAATGTATATATATATCCGTTTGTGCTGGCTATGCAAGTAGGAGTCAAGACTGAGCTGGCCATGCCAGTAGGAGTCAAGACTGAGCTGGCCATGCCAGTAGGAGTCAAGACTGAGCTGGTCTTGCCAGTAGGAGTCAAGACTGAGCTGGTCATGCCAGTAGGAGTCAAGACTGAGCTGGCCATGCCAGTAGGAGTCAAGACTGAGCTGGTCATGCCAGTAGGAGTTAAGACTGAGCTGGCCATGCCAGTAGGAGTCAAGACTGAGTTGGCCATGCCAGTAGGAGTCAAGACTGGGCTGGCCATGCCAGTAGGAGTCAAGACTGAGCTGGCCATGCCAGTAGGAGTCAAGACTGAGCTGGCCATGCCAGTAGGAGTCAAGGCTGAGCTGGCCATGCCAGTAGGAGTCAAGACTGAGCTGGCCATGCCAGTAGGAGTCAAGACTGAGCTGGCCATGCCAGTAGGAGTCAAGACTAAGCTGGTCTTGCCAGTAGGAGTCAAGACTGAGCTGGCCATGCCAGTAGGAGTCAAGACTGAGCTGGTCATGCCAGTAGGAGTCAAGACTGAGCTGGCCATGCCAGTAGGAGTCAAGACTGAGCTGGTCATGCCAGTAGGAGTTAAGACTGAGCTGGCCATGCCAGTAGGAGTCAAGACTGAGTTGGCCATGCCAGTAGGAGTCAAGACTGGGCTGGCCATGCCAGTAGGAGTCAAGACTGAGCTGGTCATGCCAGTAGGAGTCAAGACTGAGCTGGCCATGCCAGTAGGAGTCAAGACTGAGCTGGTCATGCCAGTAGGAGTCAAGACTGAGCTGGCCATGCCAGTAGGAGTCAAGACTGAGCTGGCCATGCCAGTAGGAGTCAAGGCTGAGCTGGCCATGCCAGTAGGAGTCAAGGCTGAGCTGGCCATGCCAGTAGGAGTCAAGACTGAGTTGGCCATGCCAGTAGGAGTCAAGACTGAGCTGGTCATGCCAGTAGGAGTCAAGACTGAGCTGGCCAAGCCAGTAGGAGTCAAGACTGAGTTGGCCATGCCAGTAGGAGTCAAGACTGAGCTGGCCATGCCAGTAGGAGTCAAGACTGAGCTGGCCATGCCAGTAGGTGTCAAGACTGAGCTGGCCATGCCAGTAGGAGTCAAGGCTGAGCTGGCCATGCCAGTAGGAGTCAAGGCTGAGCTGGCCATGCCAGTAGGAGTCAAGACTGAGCTGGTCATGCCAGAAGGAGTCAAGACTGAGCTGGCCATGCCAGTAGGAGTCAAGACTGAGCTGGCCATGCCAGTAGGAGTCAAGACTGAGCTGGCCATGCCAGTAGGAGTCAAGGCTGAGCTGGCCATGCCAGTAGGAGTCAAGACTGAGCTGGCCATGCCAGTAGGAGTCAAGACTGAGTTGGCCATGCCAGTAGGAGTCAAGACTGAGCTGGTCATGCCAGTAGGAGTCAAGACTGAGCTGGCCATGCCAGTAGGAGTCAAGACTGAGTTGGCCATGCCAGTAGGAGTCAAGACTGAGCTGGCCATGCCAGTAGGTGTCAAGACTGAGCTGGCCATGCCAGTAGGAGTCAAGACTGAGTTGGCCATGCCAGTAGGAGTCAAGACTGAGCTGGTCATGCCAGTAGGAGTCAAGACTGAGCTGGCCATGCCAGTAGGAGTCAAGACTGAGCTGGCCATGCCAGTAGGAGTCAAGACTGAGCTGGCCATGCCAGTAGGAGTCAAGACTGAGCTGGCCATGCCAGTAGGAGTCAAGGCTGAGCTGGCCATGCCAGTAGGAGTCAAGGCTGAGCTGGCCATGCCAGTAGGAGTCAAGACTGAGCTGGCCATGCCAGTAGGAGTCAAGACTGAGCTGGCCATGCCAGTAGGAGTCAAGACTGAGCTGGCCATGTCAGTAGGAGTCAAGACTGAGCTGGCCATGCCAGTAGGAGTCAAGACTGAGCTGGTCATGCCAGTAGGAGTCAAGACTGAGCTGGTCATGCCAGTAGGAGTCAAGGCTGAGCTGGCCATGCCAGTAGGAGTCAAGACTGAGCTGGCCATGCCAGTAGGAGTCAAGGCTGAGCTGGCCATGCCAGTAGGAGTCAAGACTGAGCTGGCCATGCCAGTAGGAGTCAGGGCTGAGCTGGCCATGCCAGTAGGAGTCAAGACTGAGCTGGCCATGCCAGTAGGAGTCAAGACTGAGCTGGCCATGCCAGTAGGAGTCAGAGCTGTGCTGGCCATGCCAGTAGGAGTCAAGACTGAGCTGGCCATGCCAGTAGGTCATGGTTCCAGGTAACGTTCCTGGGCACGTACATACAACACGGTCCGTATACTCGGACTTCTCGCATGAAAATGCGGTGACAGACCATGTAGCTATGGACCCTTAGACTTAGCGAGTGCTTCAATATCAGAAGGCTATAGTTAGCCAGTTTCGTAACATATTTCAGTGCATTTATGTAAATCACAAAGCATTTTATGCTACGCAGGAAAATGTTATGCGTCAACAGGGTGATCAAATTAAGATCCCACCTTGTACTACTCCTCTTCCTAAATCAAATCAATGCTTTTGACACATCTCGCCATAGAGACAGCTGGCTAATCCTCTGAATACACTCTAGTAAACAAACAAAAATTAATCTGAGCAACAACATAACATTAGCGAGGTAGATAAGGTTAGCAAGATGGCTAGCTACACTGACAGCTGTTTTCAACTCCACGTGGAAATGTCAACACCCAATTCGTAAAAAACTATAAGTAGCTTTCATAATTCGTGCATTTCATCTCTAGGACAGGAAATTACGTTGAAATAGTGACAACAACTTCCTCTGGGGTCCTTTAAAGCCAACAACATATGTTGCATACAACAGTACAGTAAGTACCATTTTACACAAGAACCAAATTCCACTATATTCCTTATTTAGTGGGGAGGGGGGCACAAAATAGACCAGAGCCAGCTGTTCCCTCTGCTGTGTGAACATGTCAAATATTATGGAGGATCACACGTGGGGAAAGCATGTTCACGTGAGAGAGGAAACACCCGCTTACAGACAGGAACCTCCACCATCATCTCAAAGACAGTAGGAAGGTAGGCAGGAACTGCTTCTCCAATAGAAATCCTCGATCACACGAGTCGGTGATGTCATGGTGACAATGTCTAGCTAAGCTCAGGAGTAGAAACACCTCATCGTGTCTGACGACCGTCTTGCTGTCCATATCGAGGCAGTATTGCCGTTTATTGGTATAAGGGTTTGAATCCAGACCACTGCCCTTCGACTCCTCCTCTTCCTGTCATCCAGCCCACTGCCCTTCGACTCCTCCTCTTCCTGTCATCCAGCCCACTGCCCTTCGACTCCTCCTCTTTCTGTCATCCAGCCCACTGCCCTTCGACTCCTCCTCTTCCTGTCATCCAGCCCACTGCCCTTCGACTCCTCCTCTTCCTGTCATCCAGCCCACTGCCCTTCGACTCCTCCTCTTCCTGTCATCCAGCCCACTGCCCTATGACTCCTCCTCTTCCTGTCATCCAGCCCACTGCCCTTCGACTCCTCCTCTTCCTGTCATCCAGCCCACTGCCCTTCGACTCCTCCTTTTCCTGTCATCCAGCCCACTGCCCTATGACTCCTCCTCTTCCTGTCATCCAGCCCACTGCCCTATGACTCCTCCTCTTCCTGTCATCCAGCCCACTGCCCTATGACTCCTCCTCTTCCTGTCATCCAGCCCACTGCCCTTCGACTCCTCCTCTTCCTGTCATCCAGCCCACTGCCCTTCGACTCCTCCTCTTCCTGTCATCCAGCCCACTGCCCTTCGACTCCTCCTCTTCCTGTCATCCAGCCCACTGCCATGACTCCTCCTCTTCCTGTCATCCAGCCCACTGCCCTTCGACTCCTCCTCTTCCTGTCATCCAGCCCACTGCCCTTCGACTCCTCCTTTTCCTGTCATCCAGCCCACTGCCCTATGACTCCTCCTCTTCCTGTCATCCAGCCCACTGCCCTTCGACTCCTCCTCTTCCTGTCATCCAGCCCACTGCCCTTCGACTCCTCCTCTTCCTGTCATCCAGCCCACTGCCCTTCGACTCCTCCTCTTCCTGTCATCCAGCCCACTGCCCTTTGACGACTCCTCTTCCTGTCATCCAGCCCACTGCCCTTCGACTCCTCCTTTTCCTGTTACCGCCATCTTTCTCTCTGTAACACCTCTAAACTAGCACAGTTCATAATAATACCTTGTTACTACACACAGAAATACAAATCTTTCATTATCATTTGTTTTAATCAACATGAATTGTGATTCAACTGCAATACCTTCCTGTGTGTGAAACAGACGTGTAAAGTTGTTTGGCAAACATATAGCTCAGCCTTTTCCAAAACCTCTCCTCTGGGTTCTCCCGCCGTTCCAAACCTCTCCTCCGGGACCTCCAGCCGTTCTCAAACCTCTCCTCCGGGACTTCCAGCCTTTTTCAAAACCTCTCCTCTGGATTCTCCAGCCGTTGCAAACCTCTCCTCCGAGACCTCCAGCCGTTCTCAAACCTCTCCTCCGGGACCTCCAGCCGTTCTCAAACCTCTCCTCCGGGTTCTCCAGCCGTTCTCAAACCTCTCCTCTGGGTTCTCCAGCCGTTCTCAAACCTCTCCTCTGGGTTTTCCCGCCGTTCTCAAACCTCTCCTCTGGGTTCTCCAGACGTTCTCAAACCTCTCCTCTGGGTTTTCCAGCCGTTCCAAACCTCTCCTCTGGGTTCTCCAGCCGTTCTCAAACCTCTCCTCCGGGACCTCCAGCCGTTCTCAAACCTCTCCTCTGGGTTTTCCAGCCGTTCCAAACCTCTCCTCTGGGTTCTCCAGCCGTTCTCAAACCTCTCCTCCGGGACCTCCAGCCGTTCTCAAACCTCTCCTCTGGGTTTTCCAGCCGTTCCAAACCTCTCCTCTGGATTCTCCAGCCGTTCCAAACCTCTCCTCTGGATTCTCCAGCCGTTGCAAACCTCTCCTCCGAGACCCCCAGCCGTTCCATGTATTTGAACTATTCCAGAGCTATCACACCTGATTCAACTTGTCAACCAAACATCAAGCCCTTGACTATTTGAATCAGGTGCGCTAGGTCAGGGCTGCAACAAGAGGTCCTAGAGGAGAGGTTTGGAACACCTAGAGGAGAGGTTTGAAACACCTAGAGGTCCTAGAGAGGTTTGAAACACCTAGAGGTCCTGGAGAGGTTTGAAACACCTAGAGATTGTGGAGAGGTTTGAAACACCTAGAGGTCGTAGAGGAGAGATTTGGAACACCTAGAGGAGAGGTTTGAAACACCTAGAGGTCCTGGAGAGGTTTGAAACATCTAGAGGTCGTAGAGGAGAGGTTTGAAACACCTCGAGGTCCTAGAGAGGTTTGAAACACCTAGAGGTCCTAGAGAGGTTTGAAACACCTAGAGGTCGTAGAGGAGAGGTTTGAAACACCTAGAGGTCGTAGGGGAGAGGTTTATAACACGTAGAGGTCATAGAGGAGAGGTTTATAACACCTAGAGGTCATAGATGAGAGGTTTGAAACACCTAGAGGTCCTGGAGAGGAGAGGTTTATAACACCTAGAGGTCATAGATGAGAGAATTTGAAAAAGGAAAACATATAGCCAATAGGTCCCTGTCCATTTACTCTAATTCATTAAACTGATCCTAGATCAGTAGGAGTGTTAATCTAGGACCAGGTCCCTGTCCATTTACTCTAATTCATTAAACTGATCCTAGATCAGTAGGAGTGTTGATCTAGGACCAGGTCCCTGTCCATTTACTCTAATTCATTAAACTGATCCTAGATCAGTAGGAGTGTTGATCTAGGACCAGGTCCCTGTCCATTTACTCTAATTCATTAAACTGATCCTAGATCAGTAGGAGTGTTGAGCTAGGACCAGGTCCCTGTCCATTTCATCTGAACTGATCCTAGATCAGATCTGAAACTCTGAGTTAATGTAAACCCTTATCTATCTTGATCAAGAGATGCTGAACTTTGATGTGACTTCCCCAGGCTAAATAAGAGTGCAAACCAAATACCACCCTATTGCCTATAGGGGCTCAGGTCTAAAGTAGTGCACTACATTATATAAAGACAAAGCAGCTTTTTGTGGTGGTGACTAACGGTGCGATATGGCCTAGTGTCCCAATACGCACACTACTTAGTATGCATGGCCAACACTTTGCTTCACACTACCTAGTGCATCAGGTTGGGTATTGGGCCAGAGAGGTCAGTCATCAGGTCTGTTATTGGGACAGAGAGGTCAGTCATCAGGTCTGTTATTGGGCCAGAGAGGTCAGTCATCAGGTCTGTTATTGGGCCAGAGAGGTCAGTCATCAGGTCTGGTATTGGGACAGAGAGGTCAGTCATCAGGTCTGTTATTGGGACAGAGAGGTCAGTCATCAGGCTGGGTATTGGGACAGAGAGGTCAGTCATCAGGCTGGGTATTGGGACAGAGAGGTCAGTCATCAGGCTGGGTATTGGGCCAGAGAGGTCAGTCATCAGGTCTGTTATTGGGACAGAGAGGTCAGTCATCAGGTCTGTTATTGGGACAGAGAGGTCAGTCATCAGGCTGGGTATTGGGACAGAGAGGTCAGTCATCAGGCTGGGTATTGGGCCAGAGAGGTCAGTCATCAGGTCTGTTATTGGGACAGAGAGGTCAGTCATCAGGTCTGTTATTGGGACAGAGAGGTCAGTCATCAGGTCTGTTATTGGGACAGAGAGAAGTCATCAGGTTTGGTATACCAGATACCAGTGTATCTGCGGAGTGTAAACTGTAGAACAAACCGCAATGGTAAAGAAACCCATCGTAGTTCACACTTTACATTGGCTGCATCCCACATGGCTCCATATACCCTTTACAGTGCACTACATTTAACCAAAAGGAGCAGACTATATAGGGAATAGGGTACCATTTGGGATGCAAGCATTGTATAAAGTACATAATTTACAGATCATAAATAAACACTTGTGTTAGGGGGGGTTCAATAAATTAAATGCACGGATTCCAAATGTTCCGAGAGGGAATTCCGGGGAGGGAGTTCCGGCGAGGGAATTCCGGGGAAGAATTCAGAGAGGGAGTTCCGGGGAGGGAGTTCCGGGGAGGGAGTTCCGAGGAGGGAGTTCCGGGGAGGGAGTTCCGAGAGGGAGTTCCGGGGAGGGAGTTCCCGGGGAGGGAGTTCCGGGGAGGGAATTCAGAGAGGGAGTTCCGGGGAGGGAGTTCCGGGGAGGGAGTTCCGAGGAGGGAGTTCCGAGGAGGGAGTTCCGGGGAGGGAGTTCCGGGGAGGGAGTTCCGGGGAGGGAGTTCCGGGGAGGGAGTTCCGGGGAGGGAATTTCGGGGAGTGAGTTCCGGGGACGGAGTTCCGGGGAGGGAGTTCCGGGGAGGGAGTTCCGGGGAGGGAGTTCCGAGAGGGAGTTCCGAGAGGGAGTTCCGGGGAGGGAGTTCCGAGAGGGAGTTCCGGGGAGGGAGTTCCGGGAGGGAGTTCTGCAAGACGATCATCATCACAGAGTTCTACTACTCCAGCCCCAGGGTGAAGTTGATTCCGTGGACTATTCCGATGATGATGGGTTGCCAGGCAACAAGGTATCTCAGCCAATCCAAGAGCTGCCCGTACAGGACATGTGTTCTCTCCCATCTGGGGGAGGGGGAGTTGGCGTTAAGGAGCAATTGGTACATCCATTTGTGGAATTCCAAATTAATTATATACACTGATTGATCGCACATGAGACTAAAAAGGTTTGTTTGTTATGTAGACCAGGCTCGTTAACGTTATTGCTGGTTATGGAGACCAGGCTCGTTAGATACCGTTAAGGCTGGTTATGTAGACCAGGCTCGTTAGATAAAGTTATTGCTGGTTATTTAGACCAGGCTCATTAGATAAAGTTATTGCTGGTTATTTAGACCAGGCTCATTAGATAACGTTATTGCTGGTTATTTAGACCAGGCTCGTTAGATAACGTCATTGCTGGTTATGCAGACCAGGCTCGTTAGATAACGTTATTGCTGGTTATTTAGACCAGGCTCATTAGATAACGTTATTGCCTGTTATTTAGACCAGGCTCGTTAGATAACGTCATTGCTGGTTATTTAGACCAGGCTCGTTAGATAACGTTATTGCTGGTTATTTAGACCAGGCTCGTTAGATAACATCATTGCTGGTTATTTAGACCAGGCTCGTTAGATAACGTTATTGCTGGTTATTTAGACCAGGCTCGTTAGATAACGTTATTGCTGGTTATTTAGACCAGGCTCGTTAGATAACGTTATTGCTGGTTATTGAGACCAGGCTCATTAGATAACGTCATTGCTGGTTGTGTAGGTAGCTATCTCTTGATAAAGCCAGGGTCACTTGTATTGTCTCTTCATTATTGCATTGAAATGGTTTGGGGAAAAACCCTATGGAAGTTATGAAAACACTGTTTAGAATATCTACATAAATTCAGCAATTGCATTCTTCTCATATGACTCTGTCGACTCCTGACCTATTAATTAAACACTTCCTCTGGCATCTCATCCTTCCTCTGCCTGTAGTTATTGAACTCAACCTGCAGGAGGTTTGTTTGTTGTTCATTCTACGTCGTCAGGGTAACAACCAATGACAATTAGGAACGATAGGACACGTACTTTTAACGGTGCTGCAATATTTTGTATGGTGCTCCTTGGGGGGGGGGGGGACCAAATCAACATGCACGCAATATTTTGTATGGTGCTCTATGGGGGGAGGGGGGAGGGGTCCAAATCAACATCCACGCAATATTTTGTATGGTGCTCCCTGGGGGGGGGGACCAAATCAACATGCACGCGATGGCGGGCGGACGCACACAAGCCTGCTGTTTGTAAACAATGTATAATTGTAAGGAAACACTGAATAGCCTCAAAACATGGTTAAAACTATAAATTTACAATTATTATAAACAACCACTGACCATCCATCAGATCAAAATTATAGTTTTATACATGTTTTACAGCATTTTTTTTTTTTTAGAATTATACTGAACAAAAAATATTTAAAAAAAACACAACATGCAACAATTTCAAAGGTCAATAAGAATAAGTGTGTGTAAGATATGCTCTCAGATTCAGCCAATCCCGGTGTTCTGTGGCTGTCGTCGCCTCTGCCAATGAAAAGATACGGATTGCTCATCATCCTCTTCAAGTCGACCTTCTCGTTGCAGTACGGACACGTCTGCTTCTTACCCACAATGCACCAGCCACGGATGCAGAACTCGTGGAATCTGGAGGCAGAGTTGGCGTTAAAGAATCCACAACAACAAGACTAGAGTAAAATTATTAGCATTTCACATAGGAAATCATGGGACAGTTAGCCTCCATGCTAACACTCGCTGGGCATCTTCAGTTGCAGGTTTGGGATCAATTCAATATAGACATAATAATTCCACGACGCAGCGTTAGAAAATAAACACGTTAATTGGACGATCGCAGTGGGCTAATTCTACAGGATTAGTGTTGAAAACGTGACGAGCAGTCAGGGACTCAATAACGTGGTTGTAGATAATTAGAAAAACATTTAAAATACTTATGCTTTCTGAGAAGTTAACAAAAACAAAATCTCTTTGATTGTGTTTATTTTCCACTTTGACGGTGAACTTTCTGTACTGCTAATATTCAATACCAGTCGTTTTTGCTCCAGCGCTAGTCCAACTAATTTGTTTATTTTCAAACTCTTTATTATTATGCTGTTTTAACCTTGATTATCTTATTATTATCTTCAACCTAGAGTAAATTCAGGAAGTAAACTGACATACCGTTTTTATGGGAATCGATTTGGTGCAGTAATTAAGGGAAGAGTAGGATGCTATATAGGAAAACGGGCGCCATTTACAGAGAGAGAGGGGAGGGGGGGAGAAGTAGAGAGGGGAGGGGGAGGAGAAGTAGAGAGGAGGGGAAAGAGAGAGGGGGAGTATAGAGAGGAGGGGAGGAGAAGTAGAGAGGAGGGAGTATAGAGAGAGGAGGGGGAGGAGAAGTAGAGGGGAGGGAAAGAGAGAGGGGGAGTATAGAGAGAGGAGGGGAAAGAGAGAGGGGGAGTATAGAGAGAGGAGGGGAAAGAGAGAGGGGAAGTATAGAGAGGGGAGGGGGAGGAGAAGTAGAGAGGAGGGGAAAGAGAGAGGAGGGAGTATAGAGAGAGAGGAGGGGAAAGAGAGAGGAGGGAGTATAGAGAGAGGAGGGGAGGAAAAGTAGAGAGGAGGGGAAAGAGAGAGGAGGGAGTATAGAGAGAGGAGGGAAGGAGAAGTAGAGAGGAGGGGAGGAGAAGTAGAGAGGAGGGGAGGAGAAGTAGAGAGGAGGGGAAAGAGAGAGGGGGAGTATAGAGAGAGGAGGGGGAGGAGAAGAAGAAAGGAGGGAGTATAGAGAGAGGAGGGGGAGGAGAAGTAGAGAGGGAGAGAGAGGGGGAGTATAGAGAGAGGAGGGGAAAGAGAGAGGGGGAGTATAGAGAGGGGAGGTGGGAGGAGAAGTAGAGAGAAGGGGAAAGAGAGAGGAGGGGGAGTATAGAGAGGAGGGGAGGAGAAGTTGAGAGGAGGGGAAAGAGAGAGGAGGGAGTATAGAGAGAGGAGGGGAGGAGAAGTAGAGAGGAGGGAAGGAGAGAGGGGGAGTATAGAGAGAGGAGGGGGAGGAGAAGAAGAAAGGAGGGAGAATAGAGAGAGGAGGGGGAGGAGAAGTAGAGAGGGAAAGAGAGAGGGGGAGTATAGAGAGAGGAAGGGAGGAGAAGTAGAGAGGAGGGGAAAGAGAGAGGGGGAGTATAGAGAGAGGAGGGGAGAAGAAGTAGAGAGGAGGGGAAAGAGAGAGGAGGGAGTATAGAGAGAGAGGAGGGGAAAGAGAGAGAGGGAGTATAGAGAGAGGAGGGGAAAGAGAGAGGGGAGTATAGAGAGAGGAGGGGAGAAGAAGTAGAGAGGAGGGGAAAGAGAGAGGAGGGAGTATAGAGAGAGAGGAGGGGAAAGAGAGAGAGGGAGTATAGAGAGAGGAGGGGAAAGAGAGAGGGGGAGTATAGAGAGAGGAGGGGAGAAGAAGTAGAGAGGAGGGGAAAGAGAGAGGAGGGAGTATAGAGAGAGAGGAGGGGAAAGAGAGAGAGGGAGTATAGAGAGAGGAGGGGAAAGAGAGAGGGGGAGTATAGAGAGAGGAAGGGAGGAGAAGTCGAGAGGAGGGGAAAGAGAGAGGGGGAGTATAGAGAGAGAGGGAGAAGAAGTAGAGAGGAGGGGAAAGAGAGAGGAGGGAGTATAGAGAGAGAGGAGGGGAAAGAGAGAGAGGGAGTATAGAGAGAGGAGGGGAAAGAGAGAGGGGGAGTATAGAGAGTGGAGGGGGAGGAGAAGTAGAGAGAAGGGGAAAGAGAGAGGAGGGAGTATAGAGAGAGGAGGGGAGGAGAAGTCGAGAGGAGGGGAAAGAGAGAGGGGGGAGAATAGAGAGAGGAGGGGAGGAGAAGTAGAGAGGAGGGGAAAGAGAGCGGGGGAGTATAGAGAGAGAGGAGGGAGTGTGACATAACATACAGGATAGGAGAGCTGATCTTCTATAATCCAAACAGTGCAGTGAGCATAGTAGGCTTGGGCGGTATCCACGGTATTACCGGCATAGCACACAAGGGGGCGCTAGAAACGCAAGAAAATCCCATTGGGCCTCTTTCCAGAATGCTAACAAAATTAGCAAAAACTAATAAGGATATCACTGACGCTGTTAGCTAAATGCTAACAGCCATTAGAAGATATGTGAGGGCAAACATTTAGTAGTGAATTACATTTAGTAGTGAATTACATTTAGTAGTGAATTACATACAAGTGTAACTTCATCACCTCATGTGCGCCGCGCCGTACAACAGAGACTCTCCCATAGATACAGAACACTGTGGATTCACCTGCTCCTGCTTTCTAGCATTGTGCTATTTACAAAGCTAACACATGACTGGCCCAACTGTTCTGGGGAACTATGGTACGTTTCATAATTAAAAAAATTATGTTGACAGGTGAAACGTAGAACGCAATTGGCTTTATCTCATAAGGTATTGCACAAAAAAAAGATTTACAAAATAAGTATAGAAAGTATTGAAAATCTTCAAATAATTAGTTTCAACAGTATTGAAAAACCATCCCATTTTTTTCCAAATCCCCCAGTACACGGAATATATGGTATACTGCCCAAGCCTAGTGGATAGGATACATGTGGTTACAGGAGAGTTGATAGGTATCTTCTATAATCCCCTCCTCATCCACGTCTACGAGGATCTTCTGACCACACACCGCACAGATATCATCGGTCAGGCTCCTGGACGGCATTCCTCCCACGTTATAGTACTGCAACAACAACAACACGTTATAGTACAGCAACAACAACAACACGTTATAGTACAGCAACAACAACAACACGTTATAGTACAGCAACAACAACAACACGTTATAGTACTGCAACAACAACAACACGTTATAGTACAGCAACAACACATTATAGTACAGCAACAACAACAACAAATTATAGTACTGCAACAACAACAACATCTTATAGTACTGGAACAACAACAACAAGTTATAGTACAGCAACAACAACAACACGTTATAGTACTGGAACAACAACAACACGTTATAGTACTGCAACAACAACAACACGTTATAGTACAGCAACAACATCAACACGTTATAGTACTGCAACAACAACAACACGTTATAGTACAGCAACAACAACAACACGTTATAGTACTGCAACAACAACAACAAGTTATAGTAAAGCAACAAGTTATAGTACAGCAACAACAACAACAACATGTTATAGTACAGCAACAACAACAACACGTTATAGTACAGCAACAACAACAACACGTTATAGTACTGGAACAACAACAACACGTTATAGTACTGCAACAACAACAACACGTTATAGTACAGCAACAACAACAACACGTTATAGTACAGCAACAACATCAACACGTTATAGTACTGCAACAACAACAACACGTTATAGTACAGCAACAACAACAACACGTGATAGTACTGCAACAACAACAACACGTGATAGTACTGCAACAACAACAACACGTTATAGTACTGCAACAACAGCAACAAGTTATAGTACAGCAACAACAAGTTATAGTACAGCAACAAGTTATAGTACAGCAACAACAACAACAACATGTTATAGTACAGCAACAACAACAACACGTTATAGTACAGCAACAACAACAACACGTTATAGTACTGGAACAACAACAACACGTTATAGTACTGCAACAACAACAACACGTTATAGTACAGCAACAACAACACGTTATAGTACTGCAACAACAACAACACGTTATAGTACTGCAACAACAACAACAAGTTATAGTACAGCAACAAGTTATAGTACAGCAACAACAACAGCAACATGTTATAGTACAGCAACAACAACAACACGTTATAGTACAGCAACAACAACACGTTATAGTACTGGAACAACAACAACACGTTATAGTACTGCAACAACATCAACACGTTATAGTACTGCAACAACAACAACACGTTATAGTACTGCAACAACAGCAACAAGTTATAGTACAGCAACAAGTTATAGTACAGCAACAACAACAACAACATGTTATAGTACAGCAACAACAACAACACGTTATAGTACAGCAACAACAACAACACGTTATAGTACTGGAACAACAACAACACGTTATAGTACAGCAACAACAACACGTTATAGTACAGCAACAAGTTATAGTACAGCAACAACAACAACATGTTATAGTACAGCAACAAAAACAACACGTTATAGTACAGCAACAACAACACGTTATAGTACAGCAACAAGTTATAGTACAGCAACAACAACAACACGTTATAGTACAGCAACAACAACACATTATAGTACAGCAACAAGTTATAGTACAGCAACAACAACAACATGTTATAGTACAGCAACAACAACACGTTATAGTACAGCAACAAGTTATAGTACTGCAACAACATCAACACGTTATAGTACTGCAACAACAACAACACGTTATAGTACAGCAACAACATCAACACGTTATAGTACTGCAACAACAACAAGTTATAGTACAGCAACAACAACAACAAGTTATAGTACAGCAACAAGTTATAGTACAGCAACAACAACAACACGTTATAGTACAGCAACAACAACAACATGTTATAGTACTGCAACAACAACAACAAGTTATAGAACAGCAACAAGTTATAGTACAGTAACAACAACAACATGTTATAGTACAGCAACAACAACACGTTATAGTACTGCAACAACAACAACACGTTATAGTACTGCAACAACAACACGTTATAGTACTGCAACAACAACAACACGTTATAGTACTGCAACAACAACAACACGTTATAGTACAGCAACAACAACAACACGTTATAGTACTGGAACAACAACAAGTTATAGTACTGCAACAACAACAACACGTTATAGTACTGCAACAACAACAACAACATGTTATAGTACTGCAACAACATCTTATAGTACTGCAACAACAAATTATAGTACAGCAACAACAACAACACGTTATAGTACTGCAACAACATCTTATAGTACTGCAACAACATCTTATAGTACTGCAACAACAACAAATTATAGTACTGCAACAACAACAACATCTTATAGTACTGCAACAACAACACGTTATAGTACAGCAACAACATGCTATAGTACTGCAACAACAACAACACGTTATAGTACAGCAACAACATCTTATAGTACTGCAACAACAACATCTTATAGTACTGCAACAACAAATTATAGTACAGCAACAACAACAACACGTTATAGTAGTGCAACAACAACAACATCTTATAGTACTGCAACAACAAATTATAGTACTGCAACAACAACAACACGTTATAGTACTGCAACAACATCTTATAGTACTGCAACAACAACATCTTATAGTACAGCAACAACAACAACACGTTATAGTACTGCAACAACAACAACATCTTATAGTACTGCAACAACAACAAATTATAGTAGTACTGCAACAACATGTTATAGTACTGCAACAACAACATGTTATAGTACTGCAACAACATCTTATAGTACAGCAACAACATCTTATAGTACTGCAACAACATCTTATAGTACAGCAACAACATCTTATAGTACTGCAACAACATCTTATAGTACAGCAACAACATCTTATAGTACTGCAACAACATCTTATAGTACTGCAACAACAACATGTTATAGTACAGCAACAACACCAACATGTTATAGTACAGCAACAACAACAACATCTTATAGTACAGCAACAACACCAACACGTTATAGTACTGCAACAACACCAACACGTTATAGTACAGCAACAACACCAACACGTTATAGTACAGCAACAACAACAGCACGTTATAGTACTGCAACAACAACAACATCTTATAGTACAGCAACAACACCAACATGTTATAGTACAGCAACAACACCAACACGTTATAGTACAGCAACAACACCAACATGTTATAGTACAGCAACAACAACAGCACGTTATAGTACTGCAACAACAACAACATCTTATAGAACAGCAACAACACCAACACGTTATAGTACTGCAACAACAACAGCACGTTATAGTACTGCAACAACAACAACACGTTATAGTACTGCAACAACAACAACACGTTATAGTACACCAACAACAACAACACGTTATAGTACAGCAACAACACCAACACGTTATAGTACTGCAACAACAACAACACGTTGTAGTACTGCAACAACAACAACACGTTATAGTACTGCAACAACAACAACACGTTATAGTACTGCAACAACAACAAGTTATAGTACAGCAACAACAACTACACGTTATAGTACAGCAACAACAACAGCACGTTATAGTACAGCAACAACAACACGTTATAGTACTGCAACAACAACAAGTTATAGTACAGCAACAACAACTACACGTTATAGTACAGCAACAACAACTACACGTTATAGTACAGCAACAACAACATAATATATAAGTAGTGGGTAAACTACGGCCCGTAGGAGGTTTAAGTAAAACAAATTGATAAAAACCACTCGGCCTCTCTTGAACGAGTTTGTAGAAATTATATATATTTTCAAATAACTGCCCCTTTTCTGGCCCGCAGATTGATTTTTGACCCCCAAATAAATAAATAAATACATGTATATGTGCGGGGCTCCGTTGAATTTTGAAATCCTGATTTGGTCTTCGGGCCAAAAAGTCTCCCCACCCCTGGACTACATAGTAGCACAACAACAATTACATCAACAGATACTCTGTGTGTACTGCATGTGAAATACTGTACACGTGTAGTACTCACCCCTATAGTTGAGGCCATGTAGTCGGAGCAGATTTCAGCAAAGTCCCGTCCCATCACTCCATAGTACAGACCATAGAACAGCATGATAACGCCCACATCCATGGAGTCCTCTGCCTTGATCCTACAACACAACCATAGAGCCCTCAGCCCTGATCCTACAACACATCCATAGAGCCCTCAGCCTTGATCCTACAACACATCCATAGAGCCCTCAGCCCTGATCCTACAACACATCCTATCCATAGAGCCCTCAGCCCTGATCCTACAAAACATCCATAGAGCCCTCAGCCCTGATCCTACAACACATCCATAGAGCCCTCAGCCCTGATCCTACAACACAACCCATCCATAGCCCTCAGCCCTCAGCCCTCAGCCCTGATCCTACATCACATCCATAGAGCCCTCAGCCCTGATCCTACAACACATCCATAGAGCCCTCAGCCCTGATCCTACATCACATCCATAGAGCACTCAGCCCTGATCCTACAACACATTATTAGAGCCCTCAGCCCTGATCCTACAACACATTAATAGAGCCCTCAGCCCTGATCCTACATCACATCCATAGAGCCCTCAGCCCTGATCCTACAACACATCAATAGAGCCCTCAGCCTTGATCCTACAACACAACCCATCCATAGACCTCAGCCCTGATCCTACAACACATCCATAGAGCCCTGATCCTACAACACATCAATAGAGCCCTCAGCCCTGATCCTACAAAACATCCATAGAGCCCTCAGCCCTGATCCTACAACACATCCATAGAGCCCTCAGCCCTGATCCTACAACACAACCCATCCATAGCCCTCAGCCCTCAGCCCTCAGCCCTGATCCTACATCACATCCATAGAGCCCTCAGCCCTGATCCTACAACACATCCATAGAGCCCTCAGCCCTGATCCTACATCACATCCATAGAGCACTCAGCCCTGATCCTACAACACAACCCATCCATAGCCCTCAGCCCTCAGCCCTCAGCCCTGATCCTACATCACATCCATAGAGCCCTCAGCCCTGATCCTACAACACATCCATAGAGCCCTCAGCCCTGATCCTACATCACATCCATAGAGCACTCAGCCCTGATCCTACAACACATTATTAGAGCCCTCAGCCCTGATCCTACAACACATTAATAGAGCCCTCAGCCCTGATCCTACATCACATCCATAGAGCCCTCAGCCCTGATCCTACAACACATCAATAGAGCCCTCAGCCTTGATCCTACAACACAACCCATCCATAGACCTCAGCCCTGATCCTACAACACATCCATAGAGCCCTGATCCTACAACACATCAATAGAGCCCTCAGCCTTGATCCTACAACACATCAATAGAGCCCTCAGCCCTGATCCTACAACACATCCATAGAGCCCTCAGCCTTGATCCTACAACACATCCATAGAGCCCTCAGCCCTGATCCTACAACACATCCATAGAGCCCTCAGCCTTGATCCTACAACACATCCATAGAGCCCTCAGCCCTGATCCTACAACACATCCATGGAGCCTTCAGCCCTGATCCTACAACACATCAATAGAGCCCTCAGCCCTGATCCTACAACACATCAATAGAGCCCTCAGCCCTGATCCTACAACACATCCATAGAGCCCTCAACCTTGATCCTACAACACATCCATAGAGCCCTCAGCCCTGATCCTACAACACATCCATGGAGCCCTCAGCCCTGATCCTACAACACATCCATAGAGCCCTCAGCCCTGATCCTACAACACGTCCATAGAGCCCTCAGCCTTGATCCTACAACACATCCATAGAGCCCTCAGCCTTGATCCTACAACACATCCATAGAGCCCTCAGCCTTGATCCTACAACACATCCATAGAGCCCTCAGCCTTGATCCTACAACACATCCATAGAGCCCTCTGCCTTGATCCTACAACACATCCATGGAGCCCTCAGCCCTGATCCTACAACACATCACAACGTTAATAGGTTTTGATCCAAAATGGCACCCATAGGGCCCTGGTCACTATTTAGGGAATAGGGTGGGTCAGGTGCTGTTTTGGATACACACCAAATCAAGTTTATTTAAAGTTTGTCTGTGTGTGTGTGTGTGTGTGTGTCTCTCTCTGTGCGTGTGTGTTTTTGCATGTTAGTGCTGAGCGATTAAACCGAAATGTCAGTTTTTTTGTTTGTTTTTTAAACAACTAATTGACCAACATCGGGTTCAATGACTTGAATTAGGTTGTTTTCTGTGAGCTCACATCCAGCCTGAACTGTGTGATGTAGTAGGGAGTTGTAGATTCTCTAGAGATAAATCACAACCAGCCTGAACTGTGTGATGTAGTAGGGAGTTGTAGTTTCTCTAGAGATAAATCACAACCAGCCTGAACTGTGTGATGTAGTAGGGAGTTGTAGTTTCTCTAGAGATAAATCACAACCAGCCTGAACTGTGTGATGTAGTAGGGAGTTGTAGTTTCTCTAGAGATAAATCACAACCAGCCTGAACTGTGTGATGTAGTAGGGAGTTGTAGTTTCTCTAGAGATAAATCACAACCAGCCTGAACTGTGTGATGTAGTAGGGAGTTGTAGTTTCTCTAGAGATAAATCACAACCAGCCTGAACTGTGTGATGTAGTAGGGAGTTGTAGTTTCCAACAGGCCAATATTCTACATAGTATAGCGCAGAAATCGTGGTCATTAACTACAACGACCATAATCCATTGCGCAGCTACTTGTCCGGCCTGAGGTGAGATCCTGAGGTGATACAGAGAGCAGCTGTTGCCTAGCAACATCGCTACCTGAAAATACATAATCTAAGAGATTGATAGTAGGTATTCAGCGGTCAAAAAGTCTAATTTACTTTGAAGAACGACT
>NC_088238.1:62985036-63005036 GCF_036934945.1 Oncorhynchus masou masou | reverse complement strand
CGGTGGTCACTCTGACAGAGCTCTAGAGTTACTCTGTGGAGATGGGAGAACCTTCCAGAAGAACAACCATCTCTGCAGCACTCCACCAATCCACCTTTATGGTTGAGTGGCCAGACGGAAGCCACTCCTCAGTGAAAGGCACATGACAAAAGGCACCTAAAGGAGTCAGACCATGAGAAACAAGATTCTCTGGTCTGATAAAACCAAGATTGAACTCTTTGGCCTGAATGCCAAGCGTCACGTCTGGAGGAAACCTGGCACCATCCCTATGGTGAAGCATGGTGGTGGCAGCATTATGCTGTGGGGATGTTATTCAGCGACAGGGACTGGGAGACTAGTCAGGATTGAGGCAAAGATGACCATAGCAAAGTACAGAGAGATCCCTGATGAAAACCTGCTGCAGAGCGCTCAGGACCTCAGACTGGGGCAAAGGTTCACCTTCCAACAGGACAACGACCCTAAGCACACAGCCAAGACAACGCAGGAGTGGCTTCGGGACAAGTCTCTGATTGCCCTTGAGTGGCCCGGGCAGAGGGCTGACTTGAACCTGATCGAACATCTCTGGAAAGACCTGAAAATATCTGTGCAGCGACGCTCCCCATCCAACCTGACAGAGCTTGAGAGGATCTGCAGAGAAGAATGGGAGAAACTCCCCAAATACAGGTGTGCCAAGCTTGTAGCGTCATACCCAAGAAGACTGGAGGCTGTAAGCAACAAAGCACTGAGTAAACGGTCTGAATACTTGTTTTTTAGTTGTTGTTTTTTGTACATTTGCCATTTCTAAAAACCTGTTTTTGCTTTGTCATTATGGGGTCTTGTGATGTCATTATGGGGTATTGTGATGTCATTAGGGGGTATTGTGATGTCATTAGGGGGTATTGTGATGTCATTATTAGGGGGTATTGTGATGTCATTATGGGGTATTGTGATGTCATTATGGGGTATTGTGATGTCATTATGGGGTATTGTGATGTCATTATGGGGTATTGTGATGTCATTATGGGGTATTGTGATGTCATTATGTGGTATTGTGTTTAGATTGACAAGGGGAAAAAACTATTTAATCATTTTTATAATAAGGCTGTAACGTAACAAAATGTGGAAAAAGTCAAGGGGTCTGAATACATTCCGAAGGCCCTGTATATAGCAACACCGTCTGACTGTCCAATCACTGGTTCTACTGTATATAGCAACACCGTATGACTGTCCAATCACTGGTTCTACTGTATATAGCAACACAGTCTGACTGTCCAATCACTGGTTCTACTGGTTCTACTGTATATAGCAACACCGTCTGACTGTCCAATCACTGGTTCTACTGTATATAGCAACACCGTATGACTGTCCAATCACTGGTTCTACTGTATATAGCAACACAGTCTGACTGTCCAATCACTGGTTCTACTGGTTCTACTGTATATAGCAACACCGTATGACTGTCCAATCACTGGTTCTACTGTATATAGCAACACAGTCTGACTGTCCAATCACTTGTTCTAAATAGCAACACGGTCTGACTGTCCAATCACTGGTTCTACTGTATATAGCAACACAGTCTGACTGTCCAATCACTTGTTCTAAATAGCAACACCGTCTGACTGTCCAACCACTGGTTCTACTGTATATAGCAACACAGTCTGACTGTCCAATCACTGGTTCTACTGTATATAGCAACACAGTCTGACTGTCCAATCACTGGTTCTACTGTATATAGCAACACAGTCTGACTGTCCAATCACTGGTTCTACTGTCTATAGCAACACAGTCTGACTGTCCAATCACTGGTTCTACTGTCTATAGCAACACCGTCTGACTGTCCAATCACTGGTTCTACTGTCTATAGCAACACAGTCTGACTGTCCAATCACTGGTTCTATACGACAACACCATCTGACTGTCCAATCACTGGTTCTATACGACAACACCATCTGACTGTCCAATCACTGGTTCTATACGACAACACCATCTGACTGTCCAATCACTGGTTCTACTGTATATAGCAACACAGTCTGACTGTCCAATCACTGGTTCTATACGACAACACCATCTGACTGTCCAATCACTGGTTCTATACGACAACACCATCTGACTGTCCAATCACTGGTTCTATACGACAACACCATCTGATTGTCCAATCACTGGTTCTATACGACAACACCATCTGACTGTCCAATCACTGGTTATATACGACAACACCATCTGACTGTCCAATCACTGGTTCTACTGTATATAGCAACACCGTCTGACTGTCCAATCACTGGTTCTACTGTATATAGCAACACAGTCTGACTGTCCAATCACTGGTTCTACTGTATATAGCAACACCGTCTGACTGTACAATCACTGGTTCTCCTGTATATAGCAACACAGTCTGACTGTCCAATCACTGGTTCTACTGTCTATAGCAACACAGTCTGACTGTCCAATCACTGGTTCTACTGTCTATAGCAACACCGTCTGACTGTCCAATCACTGGTTCTACTGTCTATAGCAACACAGTCTGACTGTCCAATCACTGGTTCTATACGACAACACCATCTGACTGTCCAATCACTGGTTCTATACGACAACACCATCTGACTGTCCAATCACTGGTTCTATACGACAACACCATCTGACTGTCCAATCACTGGTTCTACTGTATATAGCAACACAGTCTGACTGTCCAATCACTGGTTCTATACGACAACACCATCTGACTGTCCAATCACTGGTTCTATACGACAACACAGTCTGACTGTCCAATCACTGGTTCTATACGACAACACCATCTGACTGTCCAATCACTGGTTCTATACGACAACACCATCTGACTGTCCAATCACTGGTTCTATACGACAACACCATCTGACTGTCCAATCACTGGTTCTATACGACAACACCATCTGACTGTCCAATCACTGGTTCTATACGACAACACAGTCTGACTGTCCAATCACTGGTTCTATACGACAACACAGTCTGACTGTCCAATCACTGGTTCTATACGACAACACCATCTGACTGTCCAATCACTGGTTCTATACGACAACACCATCTGACTGTCCAATCACTGGTTCTATACGACAACACCGTCTGACTGTCCAATCACTGGTTCTATACGACAACACCGTCTGACTGTCCAATCACTGGTTCTATACGACAACACCATCTGACTGTCCAATCACTGGTTCTATACGACAACACCATCTGACTGTCCAATCACTGGTTCTATACGACAACACAGTCTGACTGTCCAATCACTGGTTCTATACGACAACACCATCTGACTGTCCAATCACTGGTTCTATACGACAACACCATCTGACTGTCCAATCACTGGTTCTACTGTATATAGCAACACCGTCTGACTGTCCAATCACTGGTTCTACTGTATATAGCAACACAGTCTGACTGTCCAATCACTGGTTCTACTGTATATAGCAACACCGTCTGACTGTACAATCACTGGTTCTCCTGTATATAGCAACACAGTCTGACTGTCCAATCACTGGTTCTACTGTCTATAGCAACACAGTCTGACTGTCCAATCACTGGTTCTACAGTCTATAGCAACACCGTCTGACTGTCCAATCACTGGTTCTACTGTCTATAGCAACACAGTCTGACTGTCCAATCACTGGTTCTATACGACAACACCATCTGACTGTCCAATCACTGGTTCTATACGACAACACCATCTGACTGTCCAATCACTGGTTCTATACGACAACACCATCTGACTGTCCAATCACTGGTTCTACTGTATATAGCAACACAGTCTGACTGTCCAATCAATGGTTCTACTGGTTCGACTGTATATAGCAACACCGTATGACTGTCCAATCACTGGTTCTACTGGTTCTACTGTATATAGCACCACCGTCTGACTGTCCAATCACTGGTTCTACTGTATATAGCAACACAGTCTGACTGTCCAATCACTGGTTCTACTGTATATAGCAACACAGTCTGACTGTCCAATCACTGGTTCTACTGTATATAGCAACACAGTCTGACTGTCCAATCACTGGTTCTACTGTATATAGCAACACCGTCTGACTGTCCAATCACTGGTTCTACTGTCTATAGCAACACAGTCTGACTGTCCAATCACTGGTTCTATACGACAACACCATCTGACTGTCCAATCACTGGTTCTATACGACAACACCATCTGACTGTCCAATCACTGGTTCTATACGACAACATCATCTGACTGTCCAATCACTGGTTCTATACGACAACACCATCTGACTGTCCAATCACTGGTTCTATACGACAACACCATCTGACTGTCCAATCACTGGTTCTACTGTATATAGCAACACCGTCTGACTGTCCAATCACTGGTTCTACTGTATATAGCAACACAGTCTGACTGTCCAATCACTGGTTCTATACGACAACACCATCTGACTGTCCAATCACTGGTTCTATACGACAACACCATCTGACTGTCCAATCACTGGTTCTATACGACAACACCGTCTGACTGTCCAATCACTGGTTCTATACGACAACACCGTCTGACTGTCCAATCACTGGTTCTATACGACAACACCATCTGACTGTCCAATCACTGGTTCTATACGACAACACCATCTGACTGTCCAATCACTGGTTCTATACGACAACACAGTCTGACTGTCCAATCACTGGTTCTATACGACAACACCATCTGACTGTCCAATCACTGGTTCTATACGACAACACCATCTGACTGTCCAATCACTGGTTCTACTGTATATAGCAACACCGTCTGACTGTCCAATCACTGGTTCTACTGTATATAGCAACACAGTCTGACTGTCCAATCACTGGTTCTACTGTATATAGCAACACCGTCTGACTGTCCAATCACTGGTTCTACTGTCTATAGCAACACAGTCTGACTGTCCAATCACTGGTTCTATACGACAACACCATCTGACTGTCCAATCACTGGTTCTATACGACAACACCATCTGACTGTCCAATCACTGGTTCTATACGACAACACCATCTGACTGTCCAATCACTGGTTCTACTGTATATAGCAACACAGTCTGACTGTCCAATCAATGGTTCTACTGGTTCGACTGTATATAGCAACACCGTATGACTGTCCAATCACTGGTTCTACTGGTTCTACTGTATATAGCACCACCGTCTGACTGTCCAATCACTGGTTCTACTGTATATAGCAACACAGTCTGACTGTCCAATCACTGGTTCTACTGTATATAGCAACACAGTCTGACTGTCCAATCACTGGTTCTACTGTATATAGCAACACAGTCTGACTGTCCAATCACTGGTTCTACTGTATATAGCAACACCGTCTGACTGTCCAATCACTGGTTCTACTGTCTATAGCAACACAGTCTGACTGTCCAATCACTGGTTCTATACGACAACACCATCTGACTGTCCAATCACTGGTTCTATACGACAACACCATCTGACTGTCCAATCACTGGTTCTATACGACAACATCATCTGACTGTCCAATCACTGGTTCTATACGACAACACCATCTGACTGTCCAATCACTGGTTCTATACGACAACACCATCTGACTGTCCAATCACTGGTTCTACTGTATATAGCAACACCGTCTGACTGTCCAATCACTGGTTCTACTGTATATAGCAACACAGTCTGACTGTCCAATCACTGGTTCTACTGTATATAGCAACACCGTCTGACTGTACAATCACTGGTTCTCCTGTATATAGCAACACAGTCTGACTGTCCAATCACTGGTTCTATACGACAACACCATCTGACTGTCCAATCACTGGTTCTATACGACAACACCATCTGACTGTCCAATCACTGGTTCTATACGACAACACCATCTGACTGTCCAATCACTGGTTCTATACGACAACAACATCTGACTGTCCAATCACTGGTTCTATACGACAACACCATCTGACTGTCCAATCACTGGTTCTATACGACAACATCATCTGACTGTCCAATCACTGGTTCTATACGACAACACCATCTGACTGTCCAATCACTGGTTCTATACGACAACACCATCTGACTGTCCAATCACTGGTTCTACTGTATATAGCAACACCGTCTGACTGTCCAATCACTGGTTCTACTGTATATAGCAACACAGTCTGACTGTCCAATCACTGGTTCTACTGTATATAGCAACACCGTCTGACTGTACAATCACTGGTTCTCCTGTATATAGCAACACAGTCTGACTGTCCAATCACTGGTTCTACTGTATATAGCAACACAGTCTGACTGTCCAATCACTGGTTCTACTGGTTCTACTGTATATAGCAACACCGTCTGACTGTCCAATCACTGGTTCTACTGTATATAGCAACACCGTCTGACTGTCCAATCACTGGTTCTACTGGTTCTACTGTCTATAGCAACACCGTCTGACTGTCCAATCACTGGTTCTACTGGTTCTACTGTCTATAGCAACACCGTCTGACTGTCCAATCACTGGTTCTATACGACAACACCATCTGACTGTCCAATCACTGGTTCTATACGACAACACCATCTGACTGTCCAATCACTGGTTCTATACGACAACACCATCTGACTGTCCAATCACTGGTTCTATACGACAACACCATCTGACTGTCCAATCACTGGTTCTATACGACAACACCGTCTGACTGTCCAATCACTGGTTCTATACGACAACACCATCTGACTGTCCAATCACTGGTTCTATACGACAACACCATCTGACTGTCCAATCACTGGTTCTATACGACAACACCATCTGACTGTCCAATCACTGGTTCTATACGACAACAACATCTGACTGTCCAATCACTGGTTCTAAACGACAACACCATCTGACTGTCCAATCACTGGTTCTATACGACAACACCATCTGACTGTCCAATCACTGGTTCTATACGACAACACCATCTGACTGTCCAATCACTGGTTCTATACGACAACACCATGACTGTCCAATCACTGGTTCTATACGACAACACCATCTGACTGTCCAATCACTGGTTCTATACGACAACACCATCTGACTGTCCAATCACTGGTTCTATACGACAACACCATCTGACTGTCCAATCACTGGTTCTATACGACAACACCATCTGACTGTCCAATCACTGGTTCTATACGACAACACAGTCTGACTGTCCAATCACTGGTTCTATACGACAACACCATCTGACTGTCCAATCACTGGTTCTATACGACAACACAATCTGACTGTCCAATCACTGGTTCTATACGACAACACAGTCTGACTGTCCAATCACTGGTTCTATACGACAACACCATCTGACTGTCCAATCACTGGTTCTATACGACAACACCATCTGACTGTCCAATCACTGGTTCTATACGACAACACCATCTGACTGTCCAATCACTGGTTCTATACGACAACACCATCTGACTGTCCAATCACTGGTTCTATACGACAACACCATCTGACTGTCCAATCACTGGTTCTATACGACAACACCATCTGACTGTCCAATCACTGGTTCTACTGTATATAGCAACACAGTCTGACTGTCCAATCACTGGTTCTACTGTATATAGCAACACAGTCTGACTGTCCAATCACTGGTTCTACTGGTTCTACTGTATATAGCAACACCGTCTGACTGTCCAATTACTGGTTCTACTGTATATAGCAACACAGTCTGACTGTCCAATCACTGGTTCTACTGTATATAGCAACACCGTCTGACTGTCCAATCACTGGTTCTACTGGTTCTACTGTATATAGCAACACCGTCTGACTGTCCAATCACTGGTTCTACTGTATATAGCAACACCGTCTGACTGTCCAATCACTGGTTCTACTGTATATAGCAACACCGTCTGACTGTCCAATCACTGGTTCTATACGACAACACCATCTGACTGTCCAATCACTGGTTCTATACGACAACACCATCTGACTGTCCAATCACTGGTTCTATACGACAACACCATCTGACTGTCCAATCACTGGTTCTATACGACAACACCGTCTGACTGTCCAATCACTGGTTCTATACGACAACACCGTCTGACTGTCCAATCACTGGTTCTATACGACAATACCATCTGACTGTCCAATCACTGGTTCTATACGACAACACCATCTGACTGTCCAATCACTGGTTCTATACGACAACACCATCTGACTGTCCAATCACTGGTTCTATACGACAACACCATCTGACTGTCCAATCACTGGTTCTACTGTATATAGCAACACCGTCTGACTGTCCAATCACTGGTTCTACTGTATATAGCAACACAGTCTGACTGTCCAATCACTGGTTCTACTGTATATAGCAACACCGTCTGACTGTCCAATCACTGGTTCTACTGTATATAGCAACACAGTCTGACTGTCCAATCACTGGTTCTACTGTATATAGCAACACCGTCTGACTGTCCAATCACTGGTTCTACTGTAGATAGCAACACAGTCTGACTGTCCAATCACTGGTTCTACTGTATATAGCAACACAGTCTGACTGTCCAATCACTGGTTCTACTGTCTATAGCAACACAGTCTGACTGTCCAATCACTGGTTCTACTGTATATAGCAACACAGTCTGACTGTCCAATCACTGGTTCTACTGTATATAACAACACAGTCTGACTGTCCAATCACTGGTTCTACTGTATATTTCAACACCGTCTGACTGTCCAATCACTGGTTCTACTGTATATAGCAACACAGTCTGACTGTCCAATCACTGGTTCTACTGTATATAACATCACCGTCTGACTGTCCAATCACTGGTTCTACTGTATATAGCAACACAGTCTGACTGTCCAATCACTGGTTCTACTGTATATAGCAACACAGTCTGACTGTCCAATCACTGGTTCTATACGACAACACCATCTGACTGTCCAATCACTGGTTCTACTGTATATAGCAACACAGTCTGACTGTCCAATCACTGGTTCTACTGTATATAGCAACACAGTCTGACTGTCCAATCACTGGTTCTATACGACAACACCATCTGACTGTCCAATCACTGGTTCTATACGACAACACCATCTGACTGTCCAATCACTGGCTCTATAGTATATAGCAACACAGTCTGACTGTCCAATCACTGGTTCTATATGACAACACCATCTGACTGTCCAATCACTGGTTCTATACGACAACACCATCTGACTGTCCAATCACTGGTTCTATACGACAACACCATCTGACTGTCCAATCACTGGTTCTATACGACAACACCATCTGACTGTCCAATCACTGGTTCTATACGACAACACCATCTGACTGTCCAATCACTGGTTCTATACGACAACACAGTCTGACTGTCCAATCACTGGTTCTATACGACAACACCATCTGACTGTCCAATCACTGGTTCTATACGACAACACAATCTGACTGTCCAATCACTGGTTCTATACGACAACACAGTCTGACTGTCCAATCACTGGTTCTATACGACAACACCATCTGACTGTCCAATCACTGGTTCTATACGACAACACCATCTGACTGTCCAATCACTGGTTCTATACGACAACACCATCTGACTGTCCAATCACTGGTTCTATACGACAACACCATCTGACTGTCCAATCACTGGTTCTATACGACAACACCATCTGACTGTCCAATCACTGGTTCTATACGACAACACCATCTGACTGTCCAATCACTGGTTCTACTGTATATAGCAACACAGTCTGACTGTCCAATCACTGGTTCTACTGTATATAGCAACACAGTCTGACTGTCCAATCACTGGTTCTACTGGTTCTACTGTATATAGCAACACCGTCTGACTGTCCAATTACTGGTTCTACTGTATATAGCAACACAGTCTGACTGTCCAATCACTGGTTCTACTGTATATAGCAACACCGTCTGACTGTCCAATCACTGGTTCTACTGGTTCTACTGTATATAGCAACACCGTCTGACTGTCCAATCACTGGTTCTACTGTATATAGCAACACCGTCTGACTGTCCAATCACTGGTTCTACTGTATATAGCAACACCGTCTGACTGTCCAATCACTGGTTCTATACGACAACACCATCTGACTGTCCAATCACTGGTTCTATACGACAACACCATCTGACTGTCCAATCACTGGTTCTATACGACAACACCATCTGACTGTCCAATCACTGGTTCTATACGACAACACCGTCTGACTGTCCAATCACTGGTTCTATACGACAACACCGTCTGACTGTCCAATCACTGGTTCTATACGACAATACCATCTGACTGTCCAATCACTGGTTCTATACGACAACACCATCTGACTGTCCAATCACTGGTTCTATACGACAACACCATCTGACTGTCCAATCACTGGTTCTATACGACAACACCATCTGACTGTCCAATCACTGGTTCTACTGTATATAGCAACACCGTCTGACTGTCCAATCACTGGTTCTACTGTATATAGCAACACAGTCTGACTGTCCAATCACTGGTTCTACTGTATATAGCAACACCGTCTGACTGTCCAATCACTGGTTCTACTGTATATAGCAACACAGTCTGACTGTCCAATCACTGGTTCTACTGTATATAGCAACACCGTCTGACTGTCCAATCACTGGTTCTACTGTAGATAGCAACACAGTCTGACTGTCCAATCACTGGTTCTACTGTATATAGCAACACAGTCTGACTGTCCAATCACTGGTTCTACTGTCTATAGCAACACAGTCTGACTGTCCAATCACTGGTTCTACTGTATATAGCAACACAGTCTGACTGTCCAATCACTGGTTCTACTGTATATAACAACACAGTCTGACTGTCCAATCACTGGTTCTACTGTATATTTCAACACCGTCTGACTGTCCAATCACTGGTTCTACTGTATATAGCAACACAGTCTGACTGTCCAATCACTGGTTCTACTGTATATAACATCACCGTCTGACTGTCCAATCACTGGTTCTACTGTATATAGCAACACAGTCTGACTGTCCAATCACTGGTTCTACTGTATATAGCAACACAGTCTGACTGTCCAATCACTGGTTCTATACGACAACACCATCTGACTGTCCAATCACTGGTTCTACTGTATATAGCAACACAGTCTGACTGTCCAATCACTGGTTCTACTGTATATAGCAACACAGTCTGACTGTCCAATCACTGGTTCTATACGACAACACCATCTGACTGTCCAATCACTGGTTCTATACGACAACACCATCTGACTGTCCAATCACTGGCTCTATAGTATATAGCAACACAGTCTGACTGTCCAATCACTGGTTCTATATGACAACACCATCTGACTGTCCAATCACTGGTTCTATACGACAACACCATCTGACTGTCCAATCACTGGTTCTACTGTATATAGCAACACAGTCTGACTGTCCAATCACTGGTTCTATACGACAACACCATCTGACTGTCCAATCACTGGTTCTATAGTATATAGCAACACAGTCTGACTGTCCAATCACTGGTTCTATATGACAACACCATCTGACTGTCCAATCACTGGTTCTATACGACAACACCATCTGACTGTCCAATCACTGGTTCTATTGTATATAGCAACACAGTCTGACTGTCCAATCACTGGTTCTATATGACAACACCATCTGACTGTCCAATCACTGGTTCTATATGACAACACCATCTGACTGTCCAATCATGGGTACGATTGAAACTCAGAATGTGTGCGTGGTATGACCGTTCGGTGCCAGGCCCATCGGATCCAGTATCTCAGAAACAGCTGCCCTCCTGGGCTTTTCACGCACGACAGTGTCTTGGGTTTAACGCGAACGGTACTACAAACATCCAGTCAGCGGCAGCACTCTGGGACAAAACAGCTCGTTGATGAGAGAGGTTGATGGAGAATGGCAAGAGTCGTGCACGCTAACACGCGTAGCACAAACAGTGTAGCACCAACAGTGTATCACCAACAGTGTATCACCAACAGTGTATCACCAACAGTGTAGCACCAACAGTGTAGCACAAACAGTGTAGCACAAACAGTGTAGCACAAACAGTGTAGCACAAACAGTGTAGCACAAACAGTGTAGCACAAACAGTGTATCACAAACAGGCAAATAACGTCGCAGAACGACATCTCAGAACGCTTGTCACGGATGAGCTATTTTCATCACACTGGGTTCCACTCCTACGAGCTAAAAACGACAAAAAGCGGGTCACCAACACTGGACAATTGAGGAGCGGAATCACACAGCCTGGAACATGACAAGTGAGTTCGGTTTACTGGAGTGTCCTGGTCACTCCTCCAGACCCTCAACCCTATAGAGCGTAATGGGGTGAGATGGAACGGGCTGTCACAATGTACTGCCCGTCCAATCTGCACCAACTACGTGATGCCATCGAGTCAGCATGGACCAGCATCTCTTTGGAACTGGTCCCGACAACTTCTAGAATGCTCTGAAGAATTCAGGCTGTTCTGGACGCAGAGGGGGGGGGGGGTCCGACCTGGTACTCGATCGGTGTACCTAATAGACGGTCCGGGTCAGTGTATAGCAATACTGTCTGACTGTCCAATCATGGTTTCTATATGAGATATTTATGCGGAAATGCGGAGTACAGCCTGGATACAGCCATAAGCCGGGGTATATTGGCCATATACCACAAACCCCAGAGGTGCCTATTGCTATTATAAACGGTCATACCCGTGGTATACAGTCCGATATACCGCGCCATTCAGACAATCAGCTTCCAGGGCTCAAACCACCCAGTTTATAATATAGCATTAGAAAACTGTGTGGTTCGAGCCTTCAATGCTGATTGGCTGACAGCCGTGGTATATCGGACTGTATACCACGGGTATGACAAAAACATTTATTTTTACTGCTTTAATAGGTTGGTAACCGGTTTATAATGGCAATAAAGCACCTCCGCGTTGCGTCGTGCCTCAGAACATCCCCCAGCCGTGGTATATTGGCCGTATACCACACCTCCTTGGGCCTTATTGCTTCATTATACCATGGCATTGTTGAATATTTGTTTCTGATTGGCTTGAAGGGCATTCTAGAGCGTACATTATTTCCCTATAACGCACGGTATAGAGGACCACAGTATATGAGATAGATAGATAGATAGATAGATAGATAGATAGATAGATAGATAGATAGATAGATAGATAGATAGATAGATAGATAGATAGATAGATAGATAGATAGATAGATAGATAGATAGATAGATAGATAGATAGATAGATAGATAGATAGATAGATAGATAGATAGATAGATAGATAGATAGATAGATAGATAGATAGATAGATAGATAGATAGATAGATAGATAGATAGATAGATAGATAGATAGATAGATAGATAGATAGATAGATAGATAGATAGATAGATAGATAGATAGATAGATAGATAGATAGATAGATAGATAGATAGATAGATAGATAGATAGATAGATGGATGTATAGATAGATGTATAGATAGATGGATAGATGGATAGATGGATAGATAGATAGATAGATAGATAGATAGATAGATAGATAGATAGATAGATAGATAGATAGATAGATAGATAGATAGATAGATAGATAGATAGATAGATAGATAGATAGATAGATAGATAGATAGATAGATAGATAGATAGATAGATACACACACATACATAACACCTTGTGGTCAAACAAGGAAATATATCAACATATTCGCCTGTATTTACAACCCAGAAGGAAATGCTTATTAGCTGCTAATGTGGCTATCATAAAGAGCTAGAAATGATGATGATGAAATGATGGCAAAGGTAAGAATCTCGAGATGAACTATCTAATGTTAGCTAAATTTAATCATGAATACATTGGCTACATTTCTTTAAATGTACAATTCTGTGATCTGTCTTGTGCAAGTTTTAAAATTGACACAATACCTGTTAGCAAAGTTGTCAGTTAGAGATGATGTGCAGGAGCATGCTGGGATTTGTAGTCTTGCATGATGTCTACTTTGATGCTAATTAGCATTTTTGAATATGAGTAAATAGAGACAAATATATTGATAATGGTCACTATGTCTGAGAGATTTACATGGTTATCAAAATTTCACGTCAGGTTGAGCCGACACAAAACATAGTCCTTATTGTAAGTGTTTCTAAAATTCCTTGTGGGGAACACGAATGGTGGAAAAACTACTGAAACCATTTCCCTGTTTGATCGCTAGGTTTTATGGGTATCATGACACCTCCACTCTGGGCTTTTATATCAGCATGGTAGAATTCAATGGCTATATTTAATTATTACATGTTCTATATTTTAGTTGCTTTTGAAAGCAAAAGTCGAATTGAAAACATTGGCATTGTGTAATTCAATTTTCATAATGTCTGTTTGGTTACCAAGGCAACCGCTATCTCGTAAACTTGCTAGGTACTTCAGTGGACGTTGAAAACATTTCTACTGGCAAAATGTGTTCAATTATACCCATGGTATAAAAGAGATAATCAACTCTGGGATTTATGTGCAACTCCGTGTAAGTTCCACTCCACTAGTGTGTCCTCATTATTTTCCATCGAATGTTTGGCCCGTCCTTGATTATCCCTTACATACTGTCTGACATGTCCAATCACGGGCTCTGTATGATATACAGAGCATTCAGAAAGGATTCATACCCCTTGACTGATTCCACATTTTGTTGTTGTTGTTGTTGTTACAGACTGAATTCAAAATGGATTAAAGAAAAATCATTTTTCACCCTTTGGCGCACAATAACCCAAAACAACAAAGTGAAAACATGTTTAGACATTTATGCTAATTAATTGAAAATGATATACAGAAATATCTCATTTACGTACGTATCCACACGCCTGAGTCAAAACTTTGTAGAAGCACCTATGGCAGCGATTATAGCTTGGGTGTGTCTGTATCTGCTTGGGTGTGTCTGTATCTGCTTGGGTGTGTCTGTATCTGCTTGGGTGTGTCTGTATCTGCTTGGGTGTGTCTGTATCTGCTTGGGTGTGTCTGTATCTGCTTGGGTGTGTCTGTATCTGCTTGGGTGTGTCTGTATCTGCTTGGGTGTGTCTGTATCAGCTTTGAGTAGTCTTGGGTATGTCTGTATCAGCTTTGAGTAGTCTTGGGTATGTCTGGATCAGCTTTGCACATCTGTGTAGATTGGTTCTCTCACATTCTTCAAGCTAAATGAGGAGCAGCGGTGAACAGCAATCTTCAAGTCTTTCCACAGATCTTCAATGAGATTCTGGTCTGGTCTTTGGCTGGACCACTCAAAGCCTTTCACATTCTTGTTCTGAAGCCATTGCAGCATTGCTTTGGCTGTGTGCTTGGGGTCATTGTCCTGTTGGAACGTAAATCTTCCCCCCAGTCTAAGGTCGTTTGAACTCTGAAGCAGGTTCTCATCAAGGATTTGACTGTATTTGGCTTCGTTCATTGTTCCCTCTATCCTTACCAGTCCCCCAGTAACTGAAAAGCATCCCCATAGCATGATGCTGCCACCACCATGCTTCACGGTAGGGTTGGTGTTAGATGGGTGATGAGCTGTGTCTGGTTTACTCCAGACATAGGGCTTTGCATTCAGGCCAAATAGTTCACTTTTCGTCTCATCAGACCAGAGACTATTTGACCTTATGACCTCAGTCTTTCACGTGCCTTTTTTCAACTCCAGGTTTGCAGACATGTGGCTTCTTCTCAGGAGTGGCTATAGTCTGGTCACGCCCCCATAAAGCCCAGTGGTGAAGAGCTGACAGGTTCTCCCATCTCAGCCAAGGAACTCTGGTCACCGTGTTCTGTCACAGTGGTCACCTCCCTGACCAAGGTCATTCTTGCCCGGGTTGCTCAGTTTGGTGGGACAGCCTGCTCTCGGCAGAGTAGTTTCATATTTTTCCCCATGATATAAACTTTCAACACGGTATAAATTGTTGTATACCCTTCCCCAGATATAGAATTATAATGAGGCATAGGTTATATCAGAGATCTACAGACAGTTCCTTGGACTTCGTGGTATCGTTTGTGCCCTGTCGACAGTGGGACCTTATATAGACAGGTGTGTTTCTTCAAAATAATTTCCAAACAATTGAATTGGCCACAGGAGGACTCAAGTCAAGTTGTAGTGACGTCTCAAGGATGATCAGAAAAGATTGGATACATCGGAGCTCAATTTAGAGCGTTATAGCAAAGGAGTGTGAATACTTACGTAAATGAGATATTTCCCATTTACAACATATTTGAACACATTTCTAAAAAGATGTTTTCACTTTGTCATTATGGGGTATGGTGATGTCATTATGGGGTATTGTGATGTCATTATGGGGTATTGTGATGTCATTATGGGGTATTGTGATGTCATTATGGGGTATTGTGATGTCATTATGGGGTATTGTGTGTAGATTGATGAGAGAAAAAAAACTATTTAATCCATTGTGAATTCAGGCTGTAACACAACAAAATGTGGAATAAGTCAAGGGGTATAAATACCTTCTCACTGTCCAATTACAGGTTCTACTTTCTCACTGTCCAATTACAGGTTCTACTTTCTCACTGTCCAATTACAGGTTCTACTTTCTCACTGTCCAATTACTGGTTCTACTTTCTCACTGTCCAATTACTGGTTCTACTTTCTCACTGTCCAATTACTGGTTCTACTTTCTCACTGTCCAACTACAGGTTCTACTTTCTCACTGTCCAATTACAGGTTCTACTTTCTCACTGTCCAATTACAGGTTCTACTTTCTCACTGTCCAATTACTGGTTCTACTTTCTCACTGTCCAATTACTGGTTCTACTTTCTCACTGTCCAATTACTGGTTCTACTTTCTCACTGTCCAATTACTGGTTCTACTTTCTCACTGTCCAATTACTGGTTCTACTTTCTCACTGTCCAATTACTGGTTCTACTTTCTCACTGCCCAATTACTGGTTCTACTTTCTCACTGTCCAATTACTGGTTCTACTTTCTCACTGTCCAATTACTGGTTCTACTTTCTCACTGTCCAATTACTGGTTCTACTTTCTCACTGTCCAATTACAGGTTCTACTTTCTCACTGTCCAATTACTGGTTCTACTTTCTCACTGTCCAATTACTGGTTCTACTTTCTCACTGTCCAATTACTGGTTCTACTTTCTCACTGTCCAATTACTGGTTCTACTTTCTCACTGTCCAATTACTGGTTCTACTTTCTCACTGTCCAATTACAGGTTCTACTTTCTCACTGTCCAATTACTGGTTCTACTTTCTCACTGTCCAATTACTGGTTCTACTTTCTCACTGTCCAATTACTGGTTCTACTTTCTCACTGTCCAATTACTGGTTCTACTTTCTCACTGTCCAATTACTGGTTCTACTTTCTCACTGTCCAATTACTGGTTCTACTTTCTCACTGTCCAATTACTGGTTCTAAATGAGAACTTACTTCCAGTTGTCCCTGTGAGTCATTTTCAGGAGATCCCCCTAGAAGAGAGAGGGGGGAGAGAAGAGATAGAGAGAGTTTATAACTCACCAAAAACTACACATATCTAGGACTAAGTATCAGCAACACAGGTAGCTTTCACTTGGCTGTGAATGAGCTGAGAGACAAAGCAAACGAGCATTCTATGCCCTTAAAAAGAACATTCAAATCGAAATTCCAATTAGAATCTGGCTCAAAATGTTCCAATCAGTTCTAGAACCAGTTGCTCTATATGGCAGTGAAGTATGGGGTCCACACTTATAATGCATTTACCAAATGGGACAAACATCCAATCGAAACACTGCATGCAGACCGTATTGCAAGTGCAAAGAAAAATAGAGCACGTAGAGCAGAAGTGGGCCAATACCACCTCCTTATTCAAATAGAACAAAGAGCCATCACATTTTACAACCATCTAAAAACAAGTGACCCCAAAACATTCCATCACACAGCTCTACAATGTCAAGAGATGAAACAAAAGAAGAGTCCCCTCAGCCAGCTGGTTCTGAGGCTCAGTTCACTAACCCAAACCAACCCCATAGAGCCTCAGGACAGCACTCAGCCAGCTGGTTCTGAGGCTCAGTTCACCAACCCAAACCAACCCCATAGAGCCTCAGGACAGCACTCAGCCAGCTGGTTCTGAGGCTCAGTTCACCAACCCAAACCAACCCCATAGAGCCTCAGGACAGCACTCACCCAGCTGGTTCTGAGGCTCAGTTCAGTAACCCAAACCAACCCCATAGAGACTCAGGACAGCACTCAGCCAGCTGGTTCTGAGGCTCAGTTCACCAACCCAAACCAACCCCATAGAGCCTCAGGACAGCACTCAGCCAGCTGGTTCTGAGGCTCAGTTCACCAACCCAAACCAACCCCATAGAGCCTCATGACAGCACTCAACCAGCTGGTTCTGAGGCTCAGTTCACTAACCCAAAAATGACTTGTGTCATGCACAAAGTAGATGTCCTAAACGACTTGCCAAAACTATAGTTTGTTAACAAGAAATTTGTGGAGTGGTTGAAAAACTAGTTTAAATTACTCCAACCTAAGTGTATGTAAACTTCCGACTTCAACTATACATAGAGATGAACCTGGAGAAGAGTCCCCTAAGCAAGCTGGTCCTGGGGCTCAGTTCACAAACACAAATTTCAGTCTCCTGAGGGGGAATAGATTTTGCCGTGCCCTCTTCAAATGTATGACCATATTAGAGAGACATATTTCCCTCAGATTACACAGATCCACAAAGAATTCAAAAAACAAACCCCGATTTTGATAAACTCCCATATCTACTGGGTGAAATTCCACAGTGTTCCATCACAGCAGCAAGATTTGTGACCTGTTGCCACGAGAAAAGGGCAACCAGTGAAGAACAAACACCATATTTATGCTTATTTTCTGTTTTGTACTTTAACTATTTGTACATCGTTACAACACTGTATATAGACATATTATGGCATTTGAAATGTCTTTATTCTTTTGGAACTTCTGTGAGTGTAATGTTTACTGTTAATTTTTATTGTTTATTTCACTTTTGTTTATTATTTACTTCACTTGCTTTGGCGACGTAAACATATGTTTCCCATAACAATAAAGACTTTAAATCGAAATTGAATTGAGAAGAGAAGAGAAGAGAAGAGAAGAGAAGAGAAGAGAAGAGAAGAGAAGAGAAGAGAAGAGAAGAGAAGAGAAGAGAAGAGAAGAGAAGAGAAGAGAAGAGAAGAGAAGAGAAGAGAAGAGAAGAGAAGAGAAGAGAAGAGAAGAGAAGAGGGAGAGAAGAGAAGAGAAGAGGGAGAGAAGAGGGAGAGAAGAGGGAGAGGAGGTGGGGGGTTGTCACAATCAAGAAGAGAAGATATAGGGCGTATTCATTGCGGAAACCGTTTACCGAACGGAGGCAAACAAAGCAAAACGTGAGTGTCTACTGGACAAATTCAGCTAGGTCCCGCCCCATTTCGTTCTGTTTGCTTCCGTTTTGCTACAGAATAGGCTTAATGAATACACCCCAGATCTAGCCCATTTTTTAGCGAAGGGAGTCATTTATAGTAACGTTACACGTTAGTCTAGACTTGTAAACAAGCAGATGTGTGATATTCTAGCTCACTTTACGTTAGCCAACGTTAACCTAGATGACGTGTTGATTACAAATGTGTACAATAGGTGGTTAACTAGCGTTGATCTAAAAATAATAACAATAAAAAATAAATACAATCATATGATTACTAGCTATGCAGCTATCAACCAAAACGTATGGAGAAGGACTGAATCCAAGACGCATTTTTTATGTTGCCACACACCCTGTCGTAGTAGAATAATCTATCTAGATATTTTCAGGTTAAACACAACGACACATTGGGAACCGTTAGCTAGCTAGCATTTAGCTTACGACCACGTTATGCATGCTGTCAATTCACCCGGTTGTAAACAGTAGCTAACGTTAATTGTTTAGCTAACTAGCAAATAACACAGGCAGTTGTAAGCAGTAGCTAACCATATAAGCGTTACCTGGGGTTGAAGTCCAGCCATATCTCCTGTTGTTATTGTAGCTAACTAGCTAGCCGGCTCGCTAAACACACAACTCGATTTAGAAACTGACAGCTGCGCTGCCAACGTAAGAATTCCACTTACATTACGTAGTTTACGTAAGACAGCCT
>NC_088238.1:62977536-62980036 GCF_036934945.1 Oncorhynchus masou masou | reverse complement strand
CACCTCCAGGCTGTGTAAGGGCTATTTCACCAAGAAGGAGAGTGATGGAGTGCTACATCAGATGACCTGGCCTCCACAACCACCCGACCTCAACCCAATTGAGATGGTTTGGGATGAGTTTGACAACAGAGTGAAGGAAAAGCAGCCAACAAGTGCTCAGCATATGTGGGAACTACGTCAAGACTGTTGGGAAAGCATTCCAGGTGAATCTGGTTGAGAGAATGCCAAGAGTGTGCAAAGCTGTCATCAAGGCAAAGGGTGGCTACTTTGAATAATCTCAAATATAAAATATATTTTGATTTGTTGCTTACTATATGTGTTATTTCATAGTTCTGATGTCTTCACTATTATTTTACAATGTAGAAAATATAAAAAATAAAGAAAACCCCTTGAATGAGTAGATGTGTCCAAACTTTTGACTGGTACTGTATGTTTACATTTAATGCAATATGTATGCATGCTGACTATGAGACATATCAACACATTTTCCGTAACCTACTGTACTTCATGATCATTCTAAAGTTCTGTTCCAGATTAGAGCCCATCGGGTGATAAAATAAAGTTCTGCTCCAGATTAGAGCCCATAGGGTGACATAATAAAGTTCCAGATTCTGTTCCAGATTAGAGCCCATAGGGTGACATTCTGAAGTTCTGCTCCAGATTAGAGCCCGTAGGGTGACATTCTAAAGTTCTGCTCCAGATTAGAGCCCATCGGGTGTCATAATAAAGTTCTGCTCCAGATTAGAGCCCGTAGGGGCACATTCTAAAGTTCTGCTCCAGATTAGAGCCCATCGGGTGACATAATAAAGTTCTACTCCAGATTAGAGCCCATAGGGTGACATAATAAAGTTCTGCTCCAGATTAGAGCCCATAGGGTGACATTCTAAAGTTCTGCTCCAGATTAGAGCCCATCGGGTGACATTCTAAAGTTCTGCTCCAGATTAGAGCCCATAGGGTGACATGACATTCGGACCACATTCATAGGTTTAAGGTCAGGTTTACATTCAACGTCCAAAGTGGTTACGTTTAGAATTGAGGGTACACTCCTAAACCAGTGGTTAGAGGGAACTTGATCGAGAGGGTGTGTGTGTGTGTGTGTGTGTGTGTGTGTGTGTGTGTGTGTGTGTGTGTGTGTGTGTGTGTGTGTGTGTGTGTGTGTGTGTGTGTGTGTGTGTTTGAGATAGAGAGATAGAGAGAGAGAGAGAGAGAGAGAGAGAGAGAGAGAGAGAGACAGAGAGACAGATAGAGAAAGAGAGACAGAGAGACAGAGAGAGAGAGAGAGAGACAGAGAGAGAGACAGAGAGACAGATAGAGAAAGAGAGACAGAGAGACAGAGAGAGAGACAGAGAGACAGAGAGACAGAGAGAGAGAGAGAGAGAGAGAGAGAGAGAGAGAGAGAGAGAGACAGAGAGACAGATAGAGAAAGAGAGACAGAGAGACAGAGAGAGAGAGAGAGACAGAGAGAGAGAGAGAGAGAGACAGAGAGAGAGAGAGACAGAGAGACAGATAGAGAAAGAGAGACAGAGAGACAGAGAGAGAGAGAGAGAGACAGAGAGAGAGAGAGAGACAGATAGAGAAAGAGAGACAGAGAGACAGAGAGAGAGAGAGAGAGAGAGAGAGAGAGAGAGAGAGAGAGAGAGAGAGAGAGACAGAGAGACAGATAGAGAAAGAGAGACAGAGAGACAGAGAGAGAGAGAGACAGAGAGAGAGAGAGAGAGACAGAGAGAGAGAGAGAGAGAGAGAGAGAGGGAGGTGCTTTAAACGTGGGACAGGTTTAAATACGTTTTTGTCCTCCACTGAAATCTGTTGATTTTCAAAGGCGGAAACTTTATTGAGACACCATCTAACGCGAACATGAAGTGGCTACTGCTACTCTGCCTGTGTGTCTATGCTGTCCGTTGTCAAGACGACTACGACGAATATGACACGGTAATGTATATAGATGGACAAGGAGGCTTTAAGCACAAGTTGAACTATACAGTAACAAAATTATGAGTTCAGTATTTTTTTTATCTTGAATGGAAATCTACTGACATTTTTTGTCTTATTCTTATTGCTTGAATCTCTCTCTCTCTCTCTCCCTCCCTCTCTCTCTCTCTCCATCCCTCTCGCTCTCTCTCTCTGTTTCTCTCTACATCTCTCTCTCTGTGTCTTTCTCTCTCTCTCTCTCTCTCTCTCTCTCTCTCTCTCTCTCTATATATATATATACATATATATATATATATATATATATATATATAGATAGATATATATATATATATAAATATTTGTGTATATATACACTACTGTTCAACATTTTTGGGGTCACTTAGAAATGTCCTTACTTTTTAAAGAAAAATAATAATTTTGTTCATTAAAATAGCATAAAATTGATCAGAAATACAGTGTAGACATTGTCAATGTTGTAAATGACTATTCCTGACTCCAGGATGCTATTCCTGTCTGTGTTCTTTTGCCCATCTTAATCTTTTCTTTTTATTGGCCAGTCTGAGATGTGGCT
>NC_088238.1:62932536-62972536 GCF_036934945.1 Oncorhynchus masou masou | reverse complement strand
CTCTCACCCCTCTCTCACCCCCCCCCCTCTCACCCCCCCCCCCCTCCCCCCCTCCCTCCCCCTCTCTCACCCCTCCCCCTCCCTCCCCCTCTCTCGCCCCTCCCTCCCCCTCTCTCACCCCCCTTCCTCCCCCTCTCACACCCCTCTCTCACCCCCTCCCCCTCTACCCCTCCCTCCCCCTCTCTCGCCCCTCCCTCCCCCTCTCTCACCCCCCTTCCTCCCCCTCTCTCACCCCCTCTCTCACCCCTCTCTCACCCCCCCCTTCCTCCCCCTCTCTCACCCCTCTCTCACCCCTCTCTCAACCCTCTCTCACCCCCACCCTTCCTCCCCCTCTCTCACCCCTCTCTCACCCCTCTCTCACCCCCCCCTTCCTCCCCCTCTCTCACCCCTCTCTCACCCCCTCTCTCACCCCCTCCCCCTCCCTCCCCCTCTCTCACCCCTTCCCCCTCTCCCTCCCTCCCCCTCTCTCGCCCCCTCCCTCCCCCTCTCTCACCCGTCCCCCTCCTCTCCCCTCAACAGAGAATGGTGACCTGGTGAGTCAGTACACAGATGACTTGGAGACCCAGCATGTTTATGCAAAGGAGGCAATAGACACCGTGTTCCCATCTAACATCAGGTGTGTGTGTGTGTGTGTGTGTGTGTGTGTGTGTGTGTGTGTGTGTGTGTGTGTGTGTGTGTGTGTGTGTGTGTGTGTGTGTGTGTGTGTGTGTGTGTGTGTGTCGGAGGGGATATTAATAACGTCTTTTGTCTTCTTCTGCTTGTTCTCCTTATTCGTCTGAACCCACAGGATCCTGCAGGGAGTCCTGGAGAAGATCCGCATGAAGATCCAGAGAGTAGAGAAGGCCATCCTGGCCCAGAGAGACGAATGCAGGGAGCCGTGCACCGTCTCCTGCCCCATACCTGTTGTCTCTGGTGAGGATGAAGACTTTGGGAGGTTCTGTGGGTGGGGGGTTGGTGGTTCTGTGGGTGAGGAGGGGTGGTTCTGTGGGTGAGGAGGGGTGGTTCTGTGGGTGGGGAGGGGTGGTTCTGTGGGTGGGGAGGGGTGGTTCTCTTTGTGGGGGGTTGGTGGTTCTGTGGGTGGGGAGGGGTGGTTCTGTGGGTGGGGAGGGGTGGTTCTGTGGGTGGGGAGGGGTGGTTCTGTTGGTGGGGGGTTGGTAGTACTGGTGGTTCTCTTGGCCTAATGTTACGATGGTTTCCCAGGCTGGATCCTGTGGACTAAATGTGTCTCTCCTTCCTGACCTCCAGGTAAGGAGTGTGAGGACATCTACAGGAAAGGAGGAAGGGATTCTGGGATGTATCTGATCCAGCCTGACTCCTTCTACCAGCCCTACAAGGTCTACTGTGACCAGACCACTCAGATTGGAGGTGGGTGGTTGTCATTCTCTCTCTCTCTCTCTCTCTCTCTCTCTCTCTGTCTCTCCACCCCCTCTCTCTCCCCTCTCTCTCTTTCTCCACCCTCTCTCTCTCTCTCTCTCTCTCTCTCTCTGTCTCTCTCACTCTCCACCCTCTCTCTCTCTCTCTCTCTGTCTCTCTATCTTTCTCCCCCTCTCTCCCTCCCTCTCTCTGTCTCTCTCTGTCTCTCTCTCTCTCTCTCTGTCTCTCTCTGTCTCTCTCTCTCTCTCTCTCTCTCTCTCCCTCTCTCTCTCTCTGTCTCTCTCTCTCCATCTCTCTCTCTCTCTCTCCATCTCCCCCTCTCTCCCTCTCTCTCTCTCTCTCTCTCCCTCCCTCCCTCTCTCTCTCTCTCTCTCCATCTCCCCCTCTCTCCCTCTCTCTCTCTCTGTCTCTCTCTGTCTCTCTTTGTCTCTCTCTCTCCACCCTCTCTCTCTGTCTCTCTCTGTCTCTCTCTCTCTCTCTCTCTCCCCATCTCTCCCTCCCTCCCTCTCTCTCTCTCTCTCTCTCCATCTCCCCCTCTCTTTCTCTCTCTACCACCCCCTTTCTCTCTATTCTTCTACCAGCCTGTCCCTCCCACCCTCCCTCCTCAACCTCACAGCCTCTGTCACATTCCCTCGATAGACAGTTCTCCATTCACCTTAGTGGTTAAGAGCGTTGGGCCAGTAAAGAAGAGGTCGCTGGTAAGAATCGCCGAATTGGCTAGGTGAAAATCTGTCATTGTGCCCTTGAGCAAGGCACTTAACCCTAATTGTCTCTGAATGTCTTGTCCACTGTCTTCTTCTCTATGTCCCTTTCCAGGCTGGACCACTATTCAGAACAGGATGGATGGTTCTGTAGATTTCGGCCGGCGTTGGGACAACTACCGCAGCGGTTTCGGGAATATCGCCTTCGACGTCGGGAAGGGACACTGCAACACTCCAGGTGAGAACAAACAAATGGTAAAACAACTGTCAATAGTCACTGGGGTCAATGACATTTAGAATCAGTCAATTCAGGTTAAGGTAACATTGGATATTGGATACTGCTGTCCACTGACATTCATCTATTGTTAAATCATATCACTGACCCTGTGTTTGTCCTGTGTCATGTGACAGGGGAGTACTGGCTGGGTAACGAACGCATCAGTCAGCTGACCAAGCAGGGTCCCACTGAGGTCCTCATGGAGATGGAGGATTGGTCTGGCAACAAGGTCCACGCCCAGTACAAACAGTTTACTATACAGGTAACACAGCCACGCCCAGTACCAACAGTTTACTATACAGGTAACACAGCCACGCCCAGTACAGACAGTTTACTATACAGGTAACACAGCCACGCCCAGTACCAACAGTTTACTATACAGGTAACACAGCCACGCCCAGTACCAACAGTTTACTATACAGGTAACACAGCCACGCCCAGTACCAACAGTTTACTATACAGGTAACACAGCCACGCCCAGTACAGACAGTTTACTATACAGGTAACACAGCCACGCCCAGTACAGACAGTTTACTATACAGGTAACACAGCCACGCCCAGTACCAACAGTTTACTATACAGGTAACACAGCCACGCCCAGTACAGACAGTTTACTATACAGGTAACACAGCCACGCCCAGGACAGACAGTTTACTATACAGGTAACACAGCCACGCCCAGTACAGACAGTTTACTATACAGGTTACACAGCCACGCCCAGGACAGACAGTTTACTATACAGGTAACACAGCCATGCCCAGTACCAACAGTTTACTATACAGGTAACACAGCCACGCCCAGTACCAACAGTTTACTATACAGGTAACACAGCCACGCCCAGTACCAACAGTTTACTATACAGGTTACACAGCCACGCCCAGTACCAACAGTTTACTATACAGGTAACACAGCCACGCCCAGTACAGACAGTTTACTATACAGGTTACACAGCCACGCCCAGGACAGACAGTTTACTATACAGGTAACACAGCCACGCCCAGTACCAACAGTTTACTATACAGGTAACACAGCCACGCCCAGTACCAACAGTTTACTATACAGGTAACACAGCCACGCCCAGTACCAACAGTTTACTATACAGGTTACACAGCCACGCCCAGTACCAACAGTTTACTATACAGGTAACACAGCCACGCCCAGTACAGACAGTTTACTATACAGGTTACACAACCACGCCCAGTACAGACAGTTTACTATACAGGTAACACAGCCATGCCCAGTACCAACAGTTTACTATACAGGTAACACAGCCACGCCCAGTACAGACAGTTTACTATACAGGTAACACAGCCACGCCCAGTACCAACAGTTTACTATACATGTACAGTTGAAGGCGGAAGTTTATATACACTTAGGTTGGAGTCATTACAACTTGTTTTCCAACCACTTTCCAAATTTCTTGTTAACAAACTATAGTTTTGGCAAGTCAGTTAGGACATCTAGTTTGCCCATGACAATTCATTTTTCCAACAATTGTTTACAGACAGATTATTTCACTTATAATTCACTGTATCACAATTCCAGTGGGTCAGAAGTTTACATACACTAAGTTGATTGTGCCTTTAAACAGCTTGGAAAATTCTAGAAAATGATGTCCTGGCTTTAGAAGCTTCTGATGGGCTAATTGACATCATTTGAGTCAATTGGAGGTGTACCTGTGGATGTATTTCAAGGCCTACCTTCAAACTCAGTGCCTCTTTGCTTGACATCATGGGAAAATCTAAAGAAATGAGCCAAGACCTCAGAAAAATAATTGTAGACCTCCACAAGTCTGGTTCATCCTTGGGAGCAATTTCCAAGCACCTGAAGGTACCATGTTCATCTGTACAAACAATAATACTCAAGTATAAACACCATGGGACCACGCAGCCGTCATACCGCTCAGGAAGGAGAAGCGTTCTGTCTCCTAGAGATGAACGTACTTTGGCGTGAAAAGTGCAAATCAATCCCAGAACAACAGCAGAGGACCTAGTGAAGATGCTGGAGGAAACCGGTACAAAAGTATCTATATCCACAGTAAAACGAGTCCTATATCGACATAACCTGAAAGGCCGCTCAGCAAGGAAGAAGCCACTGCTCCAAAACAGTCATAAAAATGCCAGACTACGGTTTGCAACCGTACATGGGGACAAAGATCATACTTTTTGGAGAAATGTCCTCAGGTCTGATAAAACAAAAATAGAACTGTTTGACCATCGTTATGTTTGGAGGAAAAAAGGGGGAGGCTTGCAAGCCGAAGAACACCATCCCAAACGTGAAGCACGGGGGAGGCAGCATCATGTTGTGGGGGTGCTTTGCTGCAGGAAGGACTGGTGCACTTCACAAAATAGATGGCATCATGAGGAAGGAAAACTATGTTGATATATTGAAGCAACATCTCAAGACATCAGTCAGGAAGTTAAAGCTTCGTCGCAACTGGGTCTTCCAAATGGACAATGACCCCAAGCATACTTCCAAAGTTGTGCTTTGCTGCAGGAGCCTACAAACCTGACTCAGTTACACCAGCTCTGTCAGGAGGAATGAGGCCTACAAACCTGACTCAGTTACACCAGCTCTGTCAGGAGGAATGAGGCCTACAAACCTGACTCAGTTACACCAGCTCTGTCAGGAGGAATGGGGCCTACAAACCTGACTCAGTTACACCAGCTCTGTCAGGAGGCCTACAAACTTGACTCAGTTACACCATCTCTTTCAGGAGGAATGGGGCCTACAAACCTGACTCAGTTACACCAGCTCTGTCAGGAGGAATGGGGCCTACAAACCTGACTCAGTTACACCTGCTCTGTCAGGAAGAATGGGGCCTACAAACCTGACTCAGTTACACCAGCTCTGTCAGTAGGAATGAGGCCTACAAACCTGACTCAGTTACACCTCCTCTGTCAGGAGGAATGGGGCCTACAAACCTGACTCAGTTACACCTGCTCTGTCAGGAGGAATGAGGCCTACAAACCTGACTCAGTTACACCTGCTCTGTCAGGAGGAATGAGGCCTACAAACCTGACTCAGTTACACCAGCTCTGTCAGGAGGCCTACAAACTTGACTCAGTTACACCATCTCTTTCAGGAGGAATGGGGCCTACAAACCTGACTCAGTTACACCAGCTCTGTCAGGAGGAATGGGGCCTACAAACCTGACTCAGTTACACCTGCTCTGTCAGGAAGAATGGGGCCTACAAACCTGACTCAGTTACACCAGCTCTGTCAGTAGGAATGAGGCCTACAAACCTGACTCAGTTACACCTCCTCTGTCAGGAGGAATGGGGCCTACAAACCTGACTCAGTTACACCTGCTCTGTCAGGAGGAATGAGGCCTACAAACCTGACTCAGTTACACCTGCTCTGTCAGGAGGAATGAGGCCTACAAACCTGACTCAGTTACACCTGCTCTGTCAGGAGGCCTACAAACCTGACTCAGTTACACCTGCTCTGTCAGGAGGAATGAGGCCTACAAACCTGACTCAGTTACACCTGCTCTGTCAGGAGGAATAGGGCCTACAAACCTGACTCAGTTACACCTGCTCTGTCAGGAGGCCTACAAACCTGACTCAGTTACACCTGCTCTGTCAGGAGGAATGAGGCCTACAAACCTGACTCAGTTACACCAGCTCTGTCAGGAGGCCTACAAACCTGACTCAGTTACACCAGCTCTGTCAGGAGGAATGGGGCCTACAAACCTGACTCAGTTACACCAGCTCTGTCAGGAGGCCTACAAACCTGACTCAGTTACACCAGCTCTGTCAGGAGGAATGGGGCCTACAAACCTGACTCAGTTACACCTGCTCTGTCAGTAGGAATGGGGCCTACAAACCTGACTCAGTTACACCAGCTCCGTCAGGAGGAATGGGCCTACAAACCTGACTCAGTTACACCAGCTCTGTCAGGAGGAATGGGGCCTACAAACCTGACTCAGTTACACCAGCTCTGTCAGTAGGAATGAGGCCTACAAACCTGACTCAGTTACACCTCCTCTGTCAGGAGGAATGGGGCCTACAAACCTGACTCAGTTACACCTGCTCTGTCAGGAGGAATGAGGCCTACAAACCTGACTCAGTTACACCTGCTCTGTCAGGAGGAATGAGGCCTACAAACCTGACTCAGTTACACCTGCTCTGTCAGGAGGCCTACAAACCTGACTCAGTTACACCTGCTCTGTCAGGAGGAATGAGGCCTACAAACCTGACTCAGTTACACCTGCTCTGTCAGGAGGAATAGGGCCTACAAACCTGACTCAGTTACACCTGCTCTGTCAGGAGGCCTACAAACCTGACTCAGTTACACCTGCTCTGTCAGGAGGAATGAGGCCTACAAACCTGACTCAGTTACACCAGCTCTGTCAGGAGGCCTACAAACCTGACTCAGTTACACCAGCTCTGTCAGGAGGAATGGGGCCTACAAACCTGACTCAGTTACACCAGCTCTGTCAGGAGGCCTACAAACCTGACTCAGTTACACCAGCTCTGTCAGGAGGAATGGGGCCTACAAACCTGACTCAGTTACACCTGCTCTGTCAGTAGGAATGGGGCCTACAAACCTGACTCAGTTACACCAGCTCCGTCAGGAGGAATGGGCCTACAAACCTGACTCAGTTACACCAGCTCTGTCAGGAGGAATGGGGCCTACAAACCTGACTCAGTTACACCAGCTCTGTCAGGAGGAATGGGGCCTACAAACCTGACTCAGTTACACCAGCTCTGTCAGGAGGAATGGGGCCTACAAACCTGACTCAGTTACACCTGCTCTGTCAGGAGGAATGAGGCCTACAAACCTGACTCAGTTACACCAGCTCTGTCAGGAGGAATGGGGCCTACAAACCTGACTCAGTTACACCAGCTCTGTCAGGAGGAATGGGGCCTACAAACCTGACTCAGTTACACCTGCTCTGTCAGGAGGCCTACAAACCTGACTCAGTTACACCTGCTCTGTCAGGAGGAATGGGGCCTACAAACCTGACTCAGTTACACCAGCTCTGTCGGGAGGAATGGGCCTACAAACCTGACTCAGTTACACCAGCTCTGTCAGGAGGAATGGGGCCTACAAACCTGACTCAGTTACACCAGCTCTGTCAGGAGGAATGGGGCCTACAAACCTGACTCAGTTCCACCTGCTCTGTCAGGAGGAATGGGGCCTACAAACCTGACTCAGTTACACCAGCTCTGTCAGGAGGAATGGGGCCTACAAACCTGACTCAGTTACACCAGCTCTGTCAGGAGGAATGGGGCCTACAAACCTGACTCAGTTACACCAGCTCTGTCAGGAGGAATGGGGCCTACAAACCTGACTCAGTTACACCAGCTCTGTCAGGAGGAATGGGGCCTACAAACCTGACTCAGTTACACCAGCTCTGTCAGGAGGAATGGGGCCTACAAACCTGACTCAGTTACACCAGCTCTGTCAGGAGGAATGGGGCCTACAAACCTGACTCAGTTACACCTGCTCTGTCAGGAGGAATAGGGCCTACAAACCTGACTCAGTTACACCAGCTCTGTCAGGAGGAATGGGGCCTACAAACCTGACTCAGTTACACCAGCTCTGTCAGGAGGAATGGGGCCTACAAACCTGACTCAGTTACACCTGCTCTGTCAGGAGGAATGGGGCCTACAAACCTGACTCAGTTACACCAGCTCTGTCAGGAGGAATGGGGCCTACAAACCTGACTCAGTTACACCAGCTCTGTCAGGAGGAATGGGGCCTACAAACCTGACTCAGTTACACCAGCTCTGTCGGGAGGAATGGGGCCTACAAACCTGACTCAGTTACACCAGCTCTGTCAGGAGGAATGGGGCCTACAAACCTGACTCAGTTACACCAGCTCTGTCAGGAGGCCTACAAACCTGACTCAGTTACACCAGCTCTGTCAGGAGGAATGGGGCCTACAAACCTGACTCAGTTACACCAGCTCTGTCAGGAGGAATGGGGCCTACAAACCTGACTCAGTTACACCAGCTCTGTCAGGAGGAATGGGGCCTACAAACCTGACTCAGTTACACCAGCTCTGTCAGGAGGAATGGGGCCTACAAACCTGACTCAGTTACACCAGCTCTGTCAGGAGGAATGGGGCCTACAAACCTGACTCAGTTACACCAGCTCTGTCAGGAGGAATGGGGCCTACAAACCTGACTCAGTTACACCAGCTCTGTCAGGAGGAATGGGGCCTACAAACCTGACTCAGTTACACCAGCTCTGTCAGGAGGAATGGGGCCTACAAACCTGACTCAGTTACACCAGCTCTGTCAGGAGGAATGGGGCCTACAAACCTGACTCAGTTACACCAGCTCTGTCAGGAGGAATGGGGCCTACAAACCTGACTCAGTTACACCAGCTCTGTCAGGAGGAATGGGGCCTACAAACCTGACTCAGTTACACCAGCTCTGTCAGGAGGAATGGGGCCTACAAACCTGACTCAGTTACACCAGCTCTGTCAGGAGGAATGGGGCCTACAAACCTGACTCAGTTACACCAGCTCTGTCAGGAGGAATGGGGCCTACAAACCTGACTCAGTTACACCAGCTCTGCCAGGAGGAATGGGGCCTACAAACCTGACTCAGTTACACCAGCTCTGTCAGGAGGAATGGGGCCTACAAACCTGACTCAGTTACACCAGCTCTGTCAGGAGGAATGAGGCCTACAAACCTGACTCAGTTACACCAGCTCTGTCAGGAGGAATGGGGCCTACAAACCTGACTCAGTTACACCAGCTCTGTCAGGAGGAATGGGGCCTACAAACCTGACTCAGTTACACCAGCTCTGTCAGGAGGAATGGGGCCTACAAACCTGACTCAGTTACACCAGCTCTGTCAGGAGGAATGGGGCCTACAAACCTGACTCAGTTACACCAGCTCTGTCAGGAGGAATGGGGCCTACAAACCTGACTCAGTTACACCAGCTCTGTCAGGAGGAATGGGGCCTACAAACCTGACTCAGTTACACCAGCTCCGTCAGGAGGAATGGGCCTACAAACCTGACTCAGTTACACCAGCTCTGTCAGGAGGAATGGGGCCTACAAACCTGACTCAGTTACACCAGCTCTGTCAGGAGGAATGGGGCCTACAAACCTGACTCAGTTACACCAGCTCTGTCAGGAGGAATGGGGCCTACAAACCTGACTCAGTTACACCTGCTCTGTCAGGAGGAATGAGGCCTACAAACCTGACTCAGTTACACCAGCTCTGTCAGGAGGAATGGGGCCTACAAACCTGACTCAGTTACACCAGCTCTGTCAGGAGGAATGGGGCCTACAAACCTGACTCAGTTACACCTGCTCTGTCAGGAGGCCTACAAACCTGACTCAGTTACACCTGCTCTGTCAGGAGGAATGGGGCCTACAAACCTGACTCAGTTACACCAGCTCTGTCGGGAGGAATGGGCCTACAAACCTGACTCAGTTACACCAGCTCTGTCAGGAGGAATGGGGCCTACAAACCTGACTCAGTTCCACCTGCTCTGTCAGGAGGAATGGGGCCTACAAACCTGACTCAGTTACACCAGCTCTGTCAGGAGGAATGGGGCCTACAAACCTGACTCAGTTACACCAGCTCTGTCAGGAGGAATGGGGCCTACAAACCTGACTCAGTTACACCAGCTCTGTCAGGAGGAATGGGGCCTACAAACCTGACTCAGTTACACCAGCTCTGTCAGGAGGAATGGGGCCTACAAACCTGACTCAGTTACACCAGCTCTGTCAGGAGGAATGGGGCCTACAAACCTGACTCAGTTACACCAGCTCTGTCAGGAGGAATGGGGCCTACAAACCTGACTCAGTTACACCTGCTCTGTCAGGAGGAATAGGGCCTACAAACCTGACTCAGTTACACCAGCTCTGTCAGGAGGAATGGGGCCTACAAACCTGACTCAGTTACACCAGCTCTGTCAGGAGGAATGGGGCCTACAAACCTGACTCAGTTACACCTGCTCTGTCAGGAGGAATGGGGCCTACAAACCTGACTCAGTTACACCAGCTCTGTCAGGAGGAATGGGGCCTACAAACCTGACTCAGTTACACCAGCTCTGTCAGGAGGAATGGGGCCTACAAACCTGACTCAGTTACACCAGCTCTGTCGGGAGGAATGGGGCCTACAAACCTGACTCAGTTACACCAGCTCTGTCAGGAGGAATGGGGCCTACAAACCTGACTCAGTTACACCAGCTCTGTCAGGAGGCCTACAAACCTGACTCAGTTACACCAGCTCTGTCAGGAGGAATGGGGCCTACAAACCTGACTCAGTTACACCAGCTCTGTCAGGAGGAATGGGGCCTACAAACCTGACTCAGTTACACCAGCTCTGTCAGGAGGAATGGGGCCTACAAACCTGACTCAGTTACACCAGCTCTGTCAGGAGGAATGGGGCCTACAAACCTGACTCAGTTACACCAGCTCTGTCAGGAGGAATGGGGCCTACAAACCTGACTCAGTTACACCAGCTCTGTCAGGAGGAATGGGGCCTACAAACCTGACTCAGTTACACCAGCTCTGTCAGGAGGAATGGGGCCTACAAACCTGACTCAGTTACACCAGCTCTGTCAGGAGGAATGGGGCCTACAAACCTGACTCAGTTACACCAGCTCTGTCAGGAGGAATGGGGCCTACAAACCTGACTCAGTTACACCAGCTCTGTCAGGAGGAATGGGGCCTACAAACCTGACTCAGTTACACCAGCTCTGTCAGGAGGAATGGGGCCTACAAACCTGACTCAGTTACACCAGCTCTGTCAGGAGGAATGGGGCCTACAAACCTGACTCAGTTACACCAGCTCTGTCAGGAGGAATGGGGCCTACAAACCTGACTCAGTTACACCAGCTCTGCCAGGAGGAATGGGGCCTACAAACCTGACTCAGTTACACCAGCTCTGTCAGGAGGAATGGGGCCTACAAACCTGACTCAGTTACACCAGCTCTGTCAGGAGGAATGAGGCCTACAAACCTGACTCAGTTACACCAGCTCTGTCAGGAGGAATGGGGCCTACAAACCTGACTCAGTTACACCAGCTCTGTCAGGAGGAATGGGGCCTACAAACCTGACTCAGTTACACCAGCTCTGTCAGGAGGAATGGGGCCTACAAACCTGACTCAGTTACACCAGCTCTGTCAGGAGGAATGGGGCCTACAAACCTGACTCAGTTACACCAGCTCTGTCAGGAGGAATGGGGCCTACAAACCTGACTCAGTTACACCAGCTCTGTCAGGAGGAATGGGGCCTACAAACCTGACTCAGTTACACCAGCTCTGTCAGGAGGAATGGGGCCTACAAACCTGACTCAGTTACACCAGCTCTGTCAGGAGGAATGAGGCCTACAAACCTGACTCAGTTACACCAGCTCTGTCAGGAGGAATGGGGCCTACAAACCTGACTCAGTTACACCAGCTCTGTCAGGAGTAATGGGGCCTACAAACCTGACTCAGTTACACCAGCTCTGTCAGGAGGAATGGGGCCTACAAACCTGACTCAGTTACACCAGCTCTGTCAGGAGGAATGGGGCCTACAAACCTGACTCAGTTACACCAGCTCTGTCAGGAGGAATGGGGCCTACAAACCTGACTCAGTTACACCAGCTCTGTCAGGAGGAATGGGGCCTACAAACCTGACTCAGTTACACCAGCTCTGTCAGGAGGAATGAGGCCTACAAACCTGACTCAGTTACACCTGCTCTGTCAGGAGGAATGGGGCCTACAAACCTGACTCAGTTACACCAGCTCTGTCAGGAGGAATGGGGCCTACAAACCTGACTCAGTTACACCAGCTCTGTCAGGAGGAATGGGGCCTACAAACCTGACTCAGTTACACCAGCTCTGTCAGGAGGAATGGGGCCTACAAACCTGACTCAGTTACACCAGCTCTGTCAGGAGGAATGGGACCTACAAACCTGACTCAGTTACACCAGCTCTGTCAGGAGGAATGAGGCCTACAAACCTGACTCAGTTACACCTCCTCTGTCAGGAGGAATGGGGCCTACAAACCTGACTCAGTTACACCTCCTCTGTCAGGAGGAATGAGGCCTACAAACCTGACTCAGTTACACCAGCTCTGTCAGGAGGAATGGGGCCTACAAACCTGACTCAGTTACACCAGCTCTGTCAGGAGGAATGGGGCCTACAAACCTGACTCAGTTACACCAGCTCTGTCAGGAGGAATGGGGCCTACAAACCTGACTCAGTTACACCAGCTCTGTCAGGAGGAATGGGGCCTACAAACCTGACTCAGTTACACCTGCTCTGTCAGGAGGAATGGGGCCTACAAACCTGACTCAGTTACACCAGCTCTGTCAGGAGGAATGGGGCCTACAAACCTGACTCAGTTACACCAGCTCTGTCAGGAGGAATGGGGCCTACAAACCTGACTCAGTTACACCAGCTCTGTCAGGAGGAATGGGGCCTACAAACCTGACTCAGTTACACCAGCTCTGTCAGGAGGAATGGGGCCTACAAACCTGACTCAGTTACACCAGCTCTGTCAGGAGGAATGGGTCCTACAAACCTGACTCAGTTACACCAGCTCTGTCAGGAGGAATGGGGCCTACAAACCTGACTCAGTTACACCAGCTCTGTCAGGAGGAATGAGGCCTACAAACCTGACTCAGTTACACCTGCTCTGTCAGGAGGAATGAGGCCTACAAACCTGACTCAGTTACACCAGCTCTGTCAGGAGGAATGAGGCCTACAAACCTGACTCAGTTACACCAGCTCTGTCAGGAGGAATGAGGCCTACAAACCTGACTCAGTTACACCAGCTCTGTCAGGAGGAATGGGGCCTACAAACCTGACTCAGTTACACCAGCTCTGTCAGGAGGAATGGGGCCTACAAACCTGACTCAGTTACACCAGCTCTGTCAGGAGGAATGGGGCCTACAAACCTGACTCAGTTACACCAGCTCTGTCAGGAGGAATGGGGCCTACAAACCTGACTCAGTTAGACCAGCTCTGTCAGGAGGAATGGGGCCTACAAACCTGACTCAGTTCCACCATCTCTGTCAGGAGGAATGGGGCCTACAAACCTGACTCAGTTACACCAGCTCTGTCAGGAGGAATGGAGCCTACAAACCTGACTCAGTTACACCAGCTCTGTCAGGAGGAATGGGGCCTACAAACCTGACTCAGTTACACCAGCTCTGTCAGGAGGAATGGGGCCTACAAACCTGACTCAGTTACACCAGCTCTGTCAGGAGGAATGGGGCCTACAAACCTGACTCAGTTACACCAGCTCTGTCAGGAGGAATGGAGCCTACAAACCTGACTCAGTTACACCAGCTCTGTCAGGAGGAATGGGGCCTACAAACCTGACTCAGTTACACCAGCTCTGTCAGGAGGAATGGGGCCTACAAACCTGACTCAGTTACACCTGCTCTGTCAGGAGGAATGGGGCCAAAATTCACCCAACTTATTGTGGGAAGCTTATTATCTCTACTAATTATCTCTACTATTATTCTGACATTTCACGTTCTTAAAATAAAGTGGTGATCCTAACTGACCACCCAAGTTATTGTGGGAATGTTGTGGAAGGCTACCCAACACGTTTGACCCAAGTTAAACAATTTAAAGGCAATGCTACTAAATACTAATTGAGTGCATGTAAACTTCTGACCCACTGGAAATGTGATGAAAGAAATAAAAGCTGAACTAAATCATTCTCTCTACTATTATTCTGACATTTCACATTCTTAAAATAACCTGGTGATCCTAACTGACCTTAGACAGGGAATTTATACTGTGATTAAATGTCTATTTTTACTGGGATTAAACTGAGTATAAATGTATTTCGCTAATACAAATTGAGTGTATGTAAACTTCTGACTTCAACTGTAACTTTACAATACAGACGGACGGACGGACGGACAGACAGGCAGGCAGGCAGGCAGATAGACAGGCAGGCAGGCAGACAGACAGACAGGCAGGCAGGCAGGCAGACAGACAGACAGGCAGGCAGGCAGGCAGGCAGGCAGACAGACAGACAGACAGACAGACAGACAGACAGACAGACAAACAGACAGGCAGGCAGACAGACAGGCAGGCAGGCAGACAGACAGACAGACAGACAGACAGACAGACAGACAGACAGGCAGGCAGGCAGGCAGGCAGACAGACAGACAGACAGACAGACAGACAGACAGACAGACAGACAGACAGACAGACAGACAGACAGACAGACAGACAGACAGACAAGGTTGTCTGTGAGGTTGTTCTGACAGACAGACAGACAGACAGACAGACAGACAGACAGACAGACAGACAGACAGGCAGGCAGACAGACAGGCAGGCAGGCAGGCAGGCAGACAGACAGACAGACAGACAGACAGACAGACAGACAGACAGACAGACAAGGTTGTCTGTGAGGTTGTTCTGACAGACAGACAGACAGACAGACAGACAGACAGACAGACAGACAGACAGACAGACAGACAGACAGACAGGTCTAGGTTGGGTTACTTTAAAACACTGAGAATGTTGTAGTTAAAATGTGACTATAGGAAATAAAAACCACCTTTATGTAGAGTGAGGCGTCCAAATATGTGATGGCGATCAACGGGTACTCTGGTACGGCCGGCAACGTGATGCTGGAGGGAGCTACGGAGCTGTCTGGAGAGAACCGGACCATGACCATCCACAACGGAATGATGTTCAGCACCTACGACAGAGACAACGATAACTGGTATGGGATGATGTCTCTCTCTTTTTCTTGGGTTTACTCAGTGCTTTCTCTCTCTCTCTCTTTCTCTCTCTCTCTCTCTCTTTCTCTTTCTCTTTCTCTTTCTCTCTCTCTCTGCATCTCTCTCTCTCTGCATCTCTCTCTCCATCTCTCTCTCTCTGCATCTCTCTCTCTCTCTCCAGCATCTCTCTCTCTCTCTGTCTCTCTCTCTGTGATGATATTGAAATGGACGATTGGTTGGTTAGTTGATTGGTTGATTGATCAGTCAATAAATGACAACTAATGGGTCAATATACATTAACCTAACCCCCCTTGCTCTCTCACCCCCCTCTCTCACCCTCCCTCTCTCTCACCCCCCTCTCTCTCACCCCCCTCTCTCACCGCACTCTCTCTCCCATACCCCTCCCTCTTAATTCACCCCCTCTCTCACCCCCCCCTTTCTCTCTCTCTCTCTCCCCTCTCTCTCTCTCACCCCCTCTCTCCCCCTCTCTTTCTCCCACCCCCTCTCTCCCCCCCTCCCCACTCTCTCCCCCTCTCCCCCTCCCCCTCCACCCCCTCTCCCCCACTCACCACTCTCTCCCCCCTCTCTCCCCACCCCTCTCTCTCTCTCTCTCTCTCTCTCTCTCTCTCTCTCACCCCCTCTCTCCCCCTCTCTCTCTCCCACCCCCTCTCTCACCCCTCTCTCACTCCCCCTCTCCCCTCTCTCCCCCCCCCCCACTCTCTCCCACTCCCTCTCTCACCCCTCTCTCCCCCTCCCCCCACTCTCCCCCTCTCCCCCCACTCTCTACCCCCTCTCCCCCACCCCTCTCTCTCACCCCCTCTCTCACCCCTCTCACCCCCTCTCTCCCCCTCCCCCACTCTCTCCCCCCTCTCCCCCTCCCCACTCACAACCCCCCCCTCCCCCCTCCCCCCCTCTCCCCCCCCCCCACTCTCTCCCCCTCTCCCCCACCCCCTCTCTCTCTCCCCCCTCTCTCCCCCTCTCGCTCTCCCACTCCCCTCTCTCACCCCTCTCTCCCCCCCTCTCCCCCCACTCTCTCCCCCACTCCCCCCCCTCTCCCCCCCCACTCTCTCCCCCTCTCCCCCTCCCCCTCTCCCCCTCTCCCCCCCTCCCCACTCTCTCCCCCCCTCTCCCCCACCCCCTCTCTCTCTCTCACCCCCTCTCCCCCCTCTCGCTCTCCCACTCCCCTCTCTCACCCCTCTCCCCCCTCCCCCCCCCCTCTCTCCCCCACTCCCCCCACTCTCTCCCCCACTCTCCCCCCCTCCCCTCCCCCCCTCTCCCCCCTCCCCACTCTCTCCCCCCTCTCCCCCACCCCTCTCTCTCTCTCACCCCCTCTCTCCCCCCTCTCGCTCTCCCACTCCCCCTCTCTCACCCCTCTCCCCCCCTCCCCCCCCACTCTCTCCCCCACTCCCCCCCCACTCTCTCCCCCACTCTCCCCCCTCCCCCTCCCCCCCCCCCCCCCCCCTCCCCACTCTCTCCCCCTCTCCCCCACCCCTCTCTCTCTCTCACCCCCTCTCTCCCCCTCTCGCTCTCCCACTCCCCTCTCTCACCCCTCTCTCCCCCCACTCTCTCCCCCACTCCCCCCACTCTCTCCCCCCTCTCCCCCTCTCCCCCCCCTCTACAGGACTCCAGGTGACCCGTCCAAGCAGTGCTCCCGCGAGGACGGCGGTGGCTGGTGGTACAACAGGTGTCACTCAGCCAATCCCAACGGCCGTTACTACTGGGGCGGGGCTTACACCCGGTACATGGCAAAACACGGGACGGATGACGGCATGGTGTGGATGAACTGGAAGGGATCCTGGTACTCTCTCAAAGCCATCTGCATGAAGATCAGGCCCTACTTCGCCTCGCGGTAGACACACACAGGGACACACACACAGGGACACACACAGAGACACACACAGGGACACACACAGGGACACACACACAGGGACACACACACAGGGACACACACAGGGACACACACAGGGACACACACAGGGACACACACACAGGGACACACACACAGGGACACACACAGGGACACACACACAGGGACACACACACAGGGACACACACAGGGACACACACACAGGGACACACACAGGGACACACACACAGGGACACACACAGGGACACACACACAGGGACACACACAGGGACACACACAGGGACACACACAGGGACACACACACAGGGACACACACAGGGACACACACAGGGACACACACACAGGGACACACACAGGGACACACACAGGGACACACACAGGGACACACACACAGGGACACACACACAGGGACACACACAGGGACACACACACAGGGACACACACAGGGACACACACACAGGGACACACACAGGGACACACACAGGGACACACACAGGGACACACACACAGGGACACACACAGGGACACACACAGGGACACACACACAGGGACACACACAGGGACACACACAGGGACACACACAGGGACACACACACAGGGACACACACAGGGACACACACACAGGGACACACACACAGGGACTGAGCGGCACCCTACTAACTGAGCATGTGTTGTTCTTCTGTGAGTGATTGTGTGCTGTGTGTTTGTCTTTGGGACAAGTATATGTAGAAGTATATATATATATATATATGTATATAAAGTATACAAGTAGATATTAGCAGAGGACTGTCCCTTACTATACTCAATAAAAACATATTGAGGAACCTATGTCATGTGTTTGATCGTCGTCATTCAGACCGTCCTACCCAGGCTAGATTATGGAGATGTAATTTATATCGGCAGGTAAGGGTGCTCTCTAGATGCTAGATGTTCTTTACCACTCGGCAATCAGATTTGCCACCAATGCTCCTTATAGGACACATCACTGCACTCTATACTCCTCTGTAAACTGGTCATCTCTGTATACCCTTCGCAAGACCCACTGGTTGATGCTTATTTATAAAACCCTCTTAGGCCTCACTCCCCCTGAGATACCTACTGCAGCCCTCATCCTCCACATACAACACCCGTTCACTCTCCTCTATCTGAGATATCTACTGCAGCCCTCATCCTCCACATACAACACCCGTTCACTCCCCCCTATCTGAGATATCTACTGCAGCCCTCATCCTCCACATACAACACCCGTTCACTCCTCCCTATATGAGATACCTACTGCAGCCCTCATCCTCCACATACAACACCCGTTCACTCTCCTCTATCTGAGATATCTACTGCAGCCCTCATCCTCCACATACAACACCTGTTCACTCCTCCCTATCTGAGATACCTACTGTAGCCCTCATCCTCCACATACAACACCCGTTCACTCTCCTCTATCTGAGATATCTACTGCAGCCCTCATCCTCCACATACAACACCCGTTCACTCCCCCCTATCTGAGATACCTACTGTAGCCCTCATCCTCCACATACAACACCCGTTCTGCCAGTCCCATTCTGTTAAAGGTCCCCAAAGCACACACATCCCTGGGTCGCTCATCTTTTCAGTTCTCTGCAGCTAGCGACTGGAACGAGCTGCAACAAACACTCAAACTGGACAGCTTTATCTCCATCTCTTCATTCAAAGACTCAATCATGGACACTCTTACTGACAGTTGTGGCTGCTTCTCGTGATGTATTGTTGTCTCTACCTTCTTGCCCTTTGTTCTGTTGTACCATGTTTAGTGCTGCTACCATGTTGTTGTCATGTTGTGTTGCTACCATGCTGTGTTGTCATGTTGTGTTGCTACCATGCTGTGTTGTCATGTTGTGTTGCTACCATGCTGTGTTGTCATGTTGTGTTGCTACCATGCTGTGCTGTCATGTTGTGTTGCTACCATGCTGTGTTGTCATGTGGTGTTGCTACCATGCTGTGTTGTCATGTTGTGTTGCTACCATGTTGTGTTGTCATGTTGTGTTGCTACCATGTTGTTGTCATGTTGTGTTGCTACCATGCTGTGTTGTCATGTTGTGTTGCTACCATGTTGTGTTGTCATGTTGTGTTGCTACCATGTTGTTGTCATGTTGTGTTGCTACCATGTTGTGTTGTCATGTTGTGTTGCTACCATGTTGTTGTCATGTTGTGTTGCTACCATGTTGTTGTCATGTTGTGTTGCTACCATGTTGTGTTGTCATGTTGTGTTGCTACCATGTTGTTGTCATTTTGTGTTGCTACCATGTTGTTGTCTTGTTGTGTTGCTACCATGCCGTGTTGTCATGTTGTGTTGCTACCATGTTGTGTTGTCATGTTGTGTTGCTACCATGTTGTTGTCTTGTTGTGTTGCTACCATGTTGTGTTGTCATGTTGTGTTGCTACCATGTTGTTGTCTTGTTGTGTTGCTACCATGTTGTTGTCTTGTTGTGTTGCTACCATGCTGTGTTGTCATGTGTTGCTACCATGCTGTGTTGTTGTCTTAGGTCTCTCTTTATGTAGTGTTGTGTTGTCTCTCTTGTCGTGATGTGTGTTTTGTCCCATATTTTTTATTTGATTTAGTATTCATCATTAATCCCAGCCTGTCCCCTGCAGGAGGCCTTCTGCCTTTTTCTAGGTCGTCATTGTAAATAAGAATTTGTTCTTAACTGACTTGCCTCGTTAAATAAAGGTTCAATAAAATGAGAGCATTTTAAAAAGCATTGTATCTACCCACAGCCATCAGACCATTACCTGGAATGTGGAAGGTATTAACTGACCCTTAAAATGTAAAAACAATAATACCAAGGTTGCGATATACAGAATATACAGAGAGAGAATCTACTTGAAATATTGTTATGTTAATGTTTACACACAGAGAGAGACAGTCCAAGTAAATGGGCCCTTCCATTTGGCATTTACATAAGCAAATTCATACTTGATCATATTTTGGTTGCCAGTCGTTCGTTCCATTAGTTTGATACTTACGGACGGCGACCCAGTCGTTCGTTCTTTAATACAGTCTATGGCTAGCACAGTCTATGGCTAGCACAGTCTATGGCTAACACAGTCTATGGCTAACACAGTCTATGGCTAACACAGTCTATGGCTAATACAGTCTATGGCTAACACAGTCTATGGCTAATACAGTCTATGGCTAACACAGTCTATGGCTAACACAGTCTATGGCTAACTCAGTCTATGGCTAATACAGTCTATGGTTAACACAGTCTATGGCTAACACAGTCTATGGCTAATACAGTCTATGGCTAATACAGTCTATGGCTAACACAGTCTATGGCTAACACAGTCTATGGCTAACTCAGTCTATGGCTAACACAGTCTATGGCTAATACAGTCTATGGCTAATACAGTCTATGGCTAACACAGTCTATGGCTAACACAGTCTATGGCTAATACAGTATATGGCTAACACAGTCTATGGCTAATACAGTCTATGGCTAACTCAGTCTATGGCTAATACAGTCTATGGCTAATACAGTCTATGGCTAACACAGTCTATGGCTAACACAGTCTATGGCTAATACAGTCTATGGCTAACACAGTCTATGGCTAACACAGTCTATGGCTAATACAGTCTATGGTTAACACAGTCTATGGCTAACACAGTCTATGGCTAATACAGTATATGGCTAACACAGTCTATGGCTAATACAGTATATGGCTAATACAGTCTATGGCTAATACAGTCTATGGTTAATACAGTATATGGCTAACACAGTCTATGGCTAATACAGTATATGGCTAATACAGTCTATGGCTAATACAGTCTATGGTTAATACAGTCTATGGCTAACACAGTCTATGGCTAACACAGTCTATGGCTAATACAGTATATGGCTAATACAGTCTATGGCTAATACAGTCTATGGTTAATACAGTCTATGGCTAACACAGTCTATGGCTAACACAGTCTATGGCTAATACAGTCTATGGCTAACACAGTCGCAGTCTCTGCAGACAGAATAACAGCAATGTAGCTGTTTTCTGTTGACATCCTGTACATTTGGATACATCCATAACAATGAGCTGATGATGCCTGACTTTACCTGGTATAGCGCCATTTCATCAGGACACTTGTCGACACTGACTGTTCATTACGAGGAGAACACATTGCATATCAAACACTAGGCTAGAAGCTAGCTAAATAGTTTGTCATATTAGCAGGTTTGCTAGCAACAATCAAATTAAAAAATATGAGGAGCTGAAATCAGTTGCTGAAACTAGAAACACGAGGGAGGATTTGACAGCATAGTGACACTAAACTAGAAACACGAGGGAGGACTTGACAGCATAGTGACACTAAACTAGAAACACGAGGGAGGATTTGACAGCATAGTGACAGTAAACTAGAAACACGAGGGAGGATTTGACAGCATAGCGACACTAAACTAGAAACACGAGGGAGGATTTGACAGCATAGTGACACTAAACTAGAAACACGAGGGAGGATTTGACAGCATAGTGACACTAAACTAGAAACACGAGGGAGGATTTGACAGCATAGTGACACTAAACTAGAAACACGAGGGAGGATTTGACAGCATAGCGACACTAAACTAGAAACACGAGGGAGGATTTGACAGCATAGTGACACTAAACTAGAAACACGAGGGAGGATTTGACAGCATAGCGACAGTAAACTAGAAACACGAGGGAGGATTTGACAGCATAGCGACACTAAACTAGAAACACGAGGGAGGATTTGACAGCATAGCGACACTAAACTAGAAACACGAGGGAGGATTTGACAGCATAGCGACACTAAACTAGAAACACGAGGGAGGATTTGACAGCATAGCGACACTAAACTAGAAACACGAGGGAGGATTTGACAGCATAGTGACACTAAACTAGAAACACGAGGGAGGATTTGACAGCATAGCTACACTAAACTAAAAACACGAGGGAGGATTTGACAGCATAGCGACACTAAACTAGAAACACGAGGGAGGATTTGACAGCATAGCGACACTAAACTAGAAACACGAGGGAGGATTTGACAGCATAGCGACACTAAACTAGAAACACGAGGGAGGATTTGACAGCATAGTGACACTAAACTAGAAACACGAGGGAGGATTTGACAGCATAGTGACAGTAAACTAGAAACACGAGGGAGGATTTGACAGCATAGCGACACTAAACTAGAAACACGAGGGAGGATTTGACAGCATAGTGACAGTAAACTAGAAACACGAGGGAGGATTTGACAGCATAGCGACACTAAACTAGAAACACGAGGGAGGATTTGACAGCATAGTGACACTAAACTAGAAACACAAGGGGGCATTTGACAGCATAGCGACACTAAACTAGAAACACGAGGGAGGATTTGACAGCATAGCGACACTAAACTAGAAACACGAGGGAGGATTTGACAGCATAGCGACACTAAACTAGAAACACGAGGGAGGATTTGACAGCATTGCGACACTAAACTAGAAACACGAGGGAGGATTTGACAGCATTGCGACACTAAACTAGAAACACGAGGGAGGATTTGACAGCATTGCGACACTAAACTAGAAACACGAGGGAGGATTTGACAGCATTGCGACACTAAACTAGAAACACGAGGGAGGATTTGACAGCATTGCGACACTAAACTAGAAACATGAGGGAGGATTTGACAGCATTGCGACACTAAACTAGAAACACGAGGGAGGATTTGACAGCATTGCGACAGGACCGAAGTAATTCCTGTTCGTCACTCATCACGTTGTCATCAGAGGCTCCAAAAAGTAAATGAATAAAATACTAGCTAGCTACATTTGTTCCTCGTTGGACCTGCGTTTCCAATGTTTCCAATTTCAGTTTGTGTGGTTGTTGGTTTTATTTTTCTGTATCTGTGTAGCAAGTACGGTCTGCAAGTGAGGGTGCATATTTCATCATGATCGCAAGGTGTCCAGATATCATTTCCAACTGTCCCGTTATCTGGTGTAATGTGCATTCTAGAATGCCTTTCTAGCCAATAAGAAAGGAGTATTCAACAATGCAGAGGTATATCATAATATACATATAGACCTGGCCGCAGGAAGATGTTTAGTGCTGGGGGGGTGAGAATCTCTTCGTTAGTCTGGGAGGAGGGGGTGAGAATCTCTTTGTTAGTGCTGGAGGAGGGGGGTTGAGAATCTCTTTGTTAGTGCTGGAGGAGGGGGTTGAGAATCTCTTCGTTAGTGCTGGAGGAGGGGGGTGAGAATCTCTTTGTCAGTGCTGGAGGAGGGGGGTGAGAATCTCTTTGTTAGTGCTGGAGGAGGGGGGTGAGAATCTCTTCATTAGTCCTGGAGGAGGGGGTTGAGAATCTCTTTGTTAGTCTGGGAGGAGGGGGTTGAGAATCTCTTTGTTAGTGATGGAGGAGGGGGTTGAGAATCTCTTTGTTAGTGATGGAGGAGGGGGTTGAGAATCTCTTTGTTAGTCCTGGAGGAGGGGGTTGAGAATCTCTTTGTTAGTGATGGAGGAGGGGGTTGAGAATCTCTTCGTTAGTCTGGGAGGAGGGGGTGAGAATCTCTTTGTTAGTGCTGGAGGAGGGGGTGAGAATCTCTTTGTTATTGTTGGAGGAGGGGGTGAGAATCTCTTCATTAGTCCTGGAGGAGGGGGATGAGAATCTCTTCGTTAGTGCTGGAGGAGGGGGTGAGAATCTCTTTGTCAGTGCTGGAGGAGGGGGGTGAGAATCTCTTTGTTAGTGCTGGAGGAGGGGGGTGAGAATCTCTTCATTAGTCCTGGAGGAGGGGGTTGAGAATCTCTTTGTTAGTCTGGGAGGAGGGGGTTGAGAATCTCTTTGTTAGTGATGGAGGAGGGGGTTGAGAATCTCTTTGTTAGTGATGGAGGAGGGGGTTGAGAATCTCTTTGTTAGTCCTGGAGGAGGGGGTTGAGAATCTCTTTGTTAGTGATGGAGGAGGGGGTTGAGAATCTCTTCGTTAGTCTGGGAGGAGGGGGGTGAGAATCTCTTCGTTAGTCCTGGAGGAGGGGGTTGAGAATCTCTTTGTTAGTCCTGGGAGAGGGAGTTGAGAATCTCTTTGTTAGTGATGGAGGAGGGGGTTGAGAATCTCTTTGTTAGTCCTGGAGGAGGGGGGTGAGAATCTCTTCGTTAGTCCTGGGAGGAGGGGGGTGAGAATCTCTTCGTTAGTCCTGGAGGAGGGGGTTGAGAATCTCTTTGTTAGTGCTGGAGGAGGGGGTTGAGAATCTCTTCGTTAGTCCTGGAGGAGGGGGTTGAGAATCTCTTTGTTAGTGCTGGAGGAGGGGGTTGAGAATCTCTTTGTTAGTGCTGGAAGAGGGGGTTGAGAATCTCTTTGTTAGTGCTGGAGGAGGGGGTTGAGAATCTCTTTGTTAGTGCTGGGGGGGTTGAGAATCTCTTTGTTAGTGCTGGAGGAGGGGGTTGAGAATCTCTTCGTTAGTGCTGGGAGAGGGGGTTGAGAATCTCTTTGTTAGTGCTGGAGGAGGGGGTTGAGAATATCTTTGTTAGTGCTGGAGGAGGGGGTTGAGAATCTCTTCGTTAGTCCTGGAGGAGGGGGTTGAGAATCTCTTTGTTAGTCCTGGAGGAGGGGGTTGAGAATCTCTTTGTTAGTGCTGGAGGAGGGGGTTGAGAATCTCTTCGTTAGTCTGGGAGGAGGGGGGTGAGAATCTCTTCGTTAGTCCTGGAGGAGGGGGTTGAGAATCTCTTTGTTAGTGCTGGAGGAGGGGGTTGAGAATCTCTTCGTTAGTCCTGGAGGAGGGGTTGAGAATCTCTTTGTTAGTGCTGGAGGAGGGGGTTGAGAATCTCTTTGTTAGTGCTGGAGGAGGGGGTTGAGAATCTCTTTGTTAGTGCTGGAGGAGGGGGTTGAGAATCTCTTTGTTAGTGCTGGGGGGTTGAGAATCTCTTTGTTAGTGCTGGAGGAGGGGGTTGAGAATCTCTTCGTTAGTGCTGGGAGAGGGGGTTGAGAATCTCTTTGTTAGTGCTGGAGGAGGGGGTTGAGAATATCTTTGTTAGTGCTGGAGGAGGGGGTTGAGAATCTCTTTGTTAGTCTGGGAGGAGGGGGTTGAGAATCTCGTTGTTAGTCCTGGAGGAGGGGGGTGAGAATCTCTTCGTTAGTCCTGGGAGAGGGGGTTGAGAATCTCTTCGTTAGTCTGGGAGGAGGGGGGTGAGAATCTCTTTGTTACTCCTGGAGGAGGGGGTTGAGAATCTCTTTGTTAGTGTTGGAGGAAGGGTTTGAGATTCTCTTCGTTAGTGCTGGGAGAGGGGGTTGAGATTCTCTTCGTGAGTGCTGGAGGAAGGGTTTGAGATTCTCTTCATTTGTGCTGGGAGAGGGGGTTGAGAATCTCTTCGTTAGTGCTGGAGGAGGGGGTTGAGATTCTCTTCGTTAGTGCTGGGAGAGGGGGTTGAGAATCTCTTCGTTAGTGCTGGAGGAGGAGGGGTTTGAGATTCTCTTCGTTAGTGCTGGGAAAGGGGGTTGAGATTCTCTTCGTTTGTGCTGGGAGAGGGGGTTGAGATTCTCTTCATTTGTGCTGGGAGAGGGGGTTGAGAATCTCTTCGTTAGTGCTGGAGGAGGGGGTTGAAAATCTCTTTGTCAAGAGACTGCTGGCAGAATGTTTTCTTCCCAACCTGCTGCTTATTTTAATCCTCTCTGACAAGAGTAATATTAGTTTAATTTTAACAGGGCATGTCAGTTAAGAACAAATTCTTATTTATAATGACAGCCTACCCTGGACAACGCTGGGCTGATTGTCCCTACGGGACACCCAATCACAGCCAGACGTGATGCAGCCCGGATTCGAACTAGTGTTTCTGCAGTGAAGTCTCTTGCACTGAGACGCAGTGTCTTAGACCCCTGCGCCACTCAGGAGTACCCCTACTTCCCGTGGCTATGACTGTATATAATGATAGTTTATGTTAATTAAAACAGCAGTCCTTTATTAGAAGTAAATAAAAATATGACACCAATATGTTCATAATAACATATCTATCAGAACCGAACCAAGATATCACAGAGAGGCAGACATCTCTATCTGAGTTTATTATTTACATTCTAGAACGCCTGCTTCTCTTTTTCCTCTCTCCCTTTCAGAACCCAGGCATTCCGTTTCTTCTAGAACCTCTTCTAGAACCACATGATTCTGTTCTAGATCCTCAAATTGAGTCAGGAGTTCCTTCTGGACCATGGGGATGGTTTTATAGGCGATCGACGGCGGGGGACCGACAGCCACCGGCTGTAGTTTGATCTTAGCGATGTCCTTATTAAGAGGAGAGCTCTTCTGATGCTTGGCGGTCTTACTGAACAGGGTCATCTGATTGGCTAGCGATCTGTAGCTGTCGTGGTCGATACGGAAAGCAATGGACCTGTTGCATGATCCTTGACAGGAGCGCAGTTTGATCTCAACGTCCACCTAGGGTACAGAGAGAAACACAGAGGTGTGAACAGAGGTTCCCTATGTAGGGCACTACTTTTGACCAAGGCCCACCTATGCAACCCACAGAGGATATGTCCAAAATGACACCCTGGTCCCTATATAATGCTCCGGAGCCATATGGAGAAGTGCCTGGTGGTTTATCAAGCGCAGGAGTTTTGATTTAGGATCAGTTTAGCAATTTGAAACCATACTGAATAAGATTCAATGGAGAGAAGGGGCTGATCCTACATCAGAGACACATGATGCCCCTGGTCAAGAGTACACTGTGTAGACAACAGGGTGCTATTTCAGACTCAGCCAAAGGTCAGTGTGCATCTGATGCGTTACAGAGGAAACACAGAGACACAGCTGGAGGAGCAAAGCGTTAGGGTTTGACCAAAGCTCTTCGGTAAACACTACAGGACCTTGACTGGTGGGATGAGGTTGGAGAGGATCGTGTTTGTGTCCCAAACGCATCCCTGTTCCCTAATCCAGCGCCCTACTTTTGACCAGGTTCTGGTGCACTAGATAGGGAACAGGGAGCCATTTGAGACAGGGCCCATGTTTGTCATATGAGTCAAAGTTAGCTGTGTCAGTTTTGCTTCCCCCCTGCATGTTCTCAAAATCAGGGAGATCAATAGTCACTAACGCAACAGTTGTGTGTCATAAGGCATTGATATTCAACTATCCTCATCTCCTTTGCTCATCTCCATTCCTCCGCTCCTTTCCTCGTCTCCTTTCCTCATCTCATCTCCTCATCTGTTATCCTCATCTCCTCACCTCCTGTCCTCATCTCCTATCCTCATCTAATTTCCTAATCTCCTAATCTCCTATCCTCATCTCCTATCCTCATCTAATTTCCTAATCCACTCATCTCCTATCCTCATCTCCTATAATATAATTTCCTTATCTCCTCATCTCCTATCCTCATTTCCTTTCCTCACCTCCGTTGCTCATCTCCTTTCCGTCGTGAGCACTGAATGGAGTTTATGGGAGAATGTGAGATGATGAAAATCTACAGTGCATTCTGAGAGTATTCAGACCCCTCCCCCTTTTTCCACGTTGTTACATCACAGCCTTGTAATAAAATGTATTGAAATGTTTTTTTCCCCCTCATCAATCTACACACAAATACCCCACGATGACAAAACAAAAAAGCATTTTTACACGTATAAAATTTAAAAAAAACTTTAACATAACATTTACATAAGTTTGCAAAAAATGTCTAAAAATCAATTTTTGCTTCATCGTTATGGGGTATTGTATGTAGATTGATCAGAGGGGGTGGGGGGCGATTTAATCAATTTTAGAATAAGGCTGTAATGTAATAAAATGTGGAAAAAGTCAAGGGGTCTGAATACTTTCTGCGTGCCTTGAATTTACCCAGAACTTTCCTGGACACATTAAAGGTAGACTCAGCAAAATGACACGAGCACCACCACAGATATTCAGATGATTCAACTCTTCTCTCCCACACAGTCACTGCACATGGGTTCTATTCACTCTACTAGTACTAGACTAGGCTTAATCTCAAACAAATAACAAACTGGGCCTCTAGGTGCATTTTTAATCTTCATATCATCTCCAGCACCATGGCAACATCAACATATGTGAAAATGGCGTGTTTCTATGTTTTGTAGTAAAAAATATAGAGAAAGATAAGTGTTTCCAATGCAGTTGAAAAATTGTTAAGTTTCCCTTTCACTCTCTAAGTCTGACTCTTATCTCTCTAAGTCTGACTCTTAACTCTCTAAGTCTGACTCTTAGCTCTCTAAGTCTGACTCTTAACTCTCTAAGTCTGACTCTTAACTCTCTAAGTCTGACTCTTAACTCTCTAAGTCTGACTCTTAACTCTCTAAGTCTGACTCTTAACTCTCTAAGTCTGACTCTTATCTCTCTAAGTCTGACTCTTAACTCTCTAATTCTGACTTTCTAAGTCTGACTCTTAACTCTCTAAGTCTGACTCTTAACTCTCTAAGTCTGACTCTTAACTCTCTAAGTCTGACTCTTAACTCTCTAAGTCTAACTCTCTAAGTCTGACTCTTAACTCTCTAAGTCTGACTCTTAACTCTCTAAGTCTGACTCTTAACTCTCTAAGTCTGACTCTTATCTCTCTAAGTCTGACTCTTAACTCTCTAAGTCTGACTCTTAACTCTCTAAGTCTGACTCTTAACTCTCTAAGTCTGACTCTTAACTCTCTAATTCTAACTCTCTAAGTCTGACTCTTAACTCTCTAAGTCTGACTCTTAACTCTCTAAGTCTGACTCTTAACTCTCTAAGTCTGACTCTTAACTCTCTAAGTCTGACTCTTAACTCTCTAAGTCTGACTCTTATCTCTCTAAGTCTGACTCTTAACTCTCTAATTCTGACTTTCTAAGTCTGACTCTTAACTCTCTAAGTCTGACTCTTAACTCTCTAAGTCTGACTCTTAACTCTCTAAGTCTGACTCTTAACTCTCTAAGTCTAACTCTCTAAGTCTGACTCTTAACTCTCTAAGTCTGACTCTTAACTCTCTAAGTCTGACTCTTAACTCTCTAAGTCTGACTCTTATCTCTCTAAGTCTGACTCTTAACTCTCTAAGTCTGACTCTTAACTCTCTAAGTCTGACTCTTAACTTTCTAAGTCTGACTCTTAACTCTCTAAGTCTAACTCTCTAAGTCTGACTCTTAACTCTCTAAGTCTGACTCTTAACTCTCTAAGTCTGACTCTTAACTCTCTAAGTCTGACTCTTAACTCTCTAAGTCTGACTCTTAACTCTCTAAGTCTGACTCTTAACTCTCTAAGTCTGACTCTTACCTCTTGCCGGTACATGTCCTCTAGCTGTTTCTGGACGTGGCTTCGCTGCTCCTTCAGTTTCCGTAGCAACGCAGCCGACCGTTTCCTTAGCGATGTCAGGTTCATGGCCAACCCCTCAGCAAACTCCACGTACCTCAGCTCAGACACTGTAGTCACAATCAATCAATCAATCAATCAATCAATCAATCAAAACAGAAGATGGAGGGAAGAGTGAAGGAGAGAGAAAGGGGGAAGAAGGACAACTGGGGGAAGCAGAAAAAAACCCAGATGGAAGGCAATTGATTGATAGATATTTTAGAAAGATCGATGGCTTGGTTGGTAGATGGAAAGATGAACAGACAAACAGACAGTGATTCATACAGTTGACTTCGGAAGTTTACATACACTTAGTTTGGAGTCATTAAAACTCGTTTTTCAACCACTCCACACATTTCTTGTTAACAAACTATAGTTTCGGCAAGTCGGTTAGGACATCTACTTTGTGCAGGACACAAGTCATTTTTCCAACAATTGTTAACAGACAGATTATTTCACTTATAATTCACTGTATCACAATTCCAGTGGGTCAGAAGTTTACATACACTAAGTTGACTGTGCCTTTAAACAGCTTGGAAAATTCCAGAAAATGATGTCATGGCTTTAGAAGCTTCTGATGGGCTAAATGACATCATTTGAGTCAATTGGAGGTGTACCTGTGGATGTATTTCAAAGCCTACCTTCAAACTCACTGCCTCTTTGCTTGACATCATGGGAATTTAAAATAAATCAGCCAAGACCTCAGACAAATAATTGTAGACATCCACAAGTCTGGCTCATCCTTGGGAGCAATTTCCAAATGCCTGAAGGTACCACGTTCATCTGTACAAACAATAGTATGCAAGTATAAACACTATGGGACCACGCAGCCGGCATACCACTCAGGAAGGAGACGCCTTCTGTCTCCTAGAGATTAACGTACTTTGGTGCGAAAAGTTCAAATCTATCCCAGAACAACAGCAAATGACCTTGTGAAGATGCTGGAGGAAACAGGTACAAAATAATCTATATCCACAGTAAAACGAGTCCTATATCGACATAACCTGAAAGGCCGCTCAGCAAGGAAGAAGCCACTGCTCCAAAACCGCCATAAAAAAAGCCAGACTACGGTTTGCAACTGCACATGGGGACCTAGATCGTACTTTTGTGGAAAAATGTCCTCTGGACTGATGAAACAAAAGTAGAACTGTTTGGCCATCATTATGTTTGGAGGAAAAGGGGGAGGTTTGCAAGCCGAAAAACACCATCCCAACCGTGAAGCACGGGGGTGGCAGCATCATGTTGTGGGGGTGCTTTGCTGCAGGAGGGACTGGTGCACTTCACAAAATAGATGGCATCATGAGACGGAAAATTATGTGGATATATTGAAGCAACATCTCAAGACATCAGTCACGAAGTTAAAGCTTGGTCGCAAATGTGTCTTCCAACTGGACAATGACCCCAAGCATACTTCCAAAGTTGTGGCAAAATGGCTTAAGGACAACAAAGTCCAGGTATTGGAGTGGCCATCACAAAGCCCTGACCTAATTCCCATAGAAGATTTGTGGGCAGAACTGAAAAGGCGTGTGCGAGTAAGGAGGCCTACAAACCTGACTCAGTTACACCAGATCTGTCAGGAGGAATGGGCCAAAATTCACCCAACATATTGTGGGAAGCTTGTGGAAGGCTGGCTAACTGAAACGTTTTACCCAAGTTAAACAATTTAAAGGCAATGCTACCAAATACTAATTGAGTGTATGTAAACTTCTGACCAACTGGGAATGTGATGAAAGAAATAAAAGCTGAAATAAATCATTCTCTCTACTATTATTCTGAGATTTCACATTCTTAAAATTAAGTGGTGATCCTAACTGACCTAAAACAGGGAATTTTTACTAGGTTAAATGTCAAGAATTGTGAAAAACTGAGTATAAATGTATTTGGCTAAGGTGTATGAAAACTTCCGACTTCAACTGTAGATAGATAATGTAGAAAGATCGATGGCTCGGTTGGTATACGGACAGACAGACAGACATTGATTGATAGATATTTTTGATGGATTGATAGATCGATTGGAGGTGTTGTCACCTACTGTGTGTCTTGACGATGGCCTTGCGGTTGATATTGTAGATGTGTTTGGTGGTCACCATGGATGCTGTAGCCGCGTCCTCGTACCTGTAAGAATGGTTCTTGGCTTTAACTTTCACAATATGTACTATGTTTAACTAGGTTTAAACTCAGCTAACCCAGACCTAAAGTCTCACGTAATTGGTCAGCTGCTCAATGAACTTCCGGGTCCATACGTATTTAGAGAAGAGATGTGAAGATGAGGAGATCCTAGAATGAGGAGGTCCTAGAACGAGGAGATCCTAGAATGAGGAGATCCTAGAATGAGGAGATCCTAGAACGAGGAGGTCCTAGAACGAGGAGATCCTAGAACGTGGAGATCCTAGAATGTGGAGATCCTAGAACGAGGAGATCCTAGAATGAGGAGATCCTAGAATGAGGAGCGGGAACCGGAATGAGGAGATCCTAGAATGAGGAGATCCTAGAACGAGGAGATCCTAGAACGAGGAGATCCTAGAACGAGGAGATCCTAGAATGAGGAGTGGAACCGGAATGAGGAGATACTAGAATGAGGAGATCCTAGAATGAGGAGATCCTAGAATGAGGAGCGGAACAGGAACGAGGAGATCCTAGAATGAGGAGATCCTAGAATGAGGAGCGGAACAGGAACGAGGAGATCCTAGAATGAGGAGATCCTAGAACGAGGAGATCCTAGAACGAGGAGATCCTAGAACGAGGAGATCCTAGAATGAGGAGATCCTAGAATGAGGAGCAGAACCGGAATGAGGAGATACTAGAATGAGGAGATCCTAGAATGAGGAGCGGAACAGGAACGAGGAGATCCTAGAATGAGGAGATCCTAGAATGAGGAGGGGAACAGGAACGAGGAGATCCTAGAATGAGAAGATCCTAGAATGAGGAGCGGAACAGGAACGAGGAGATCCTAGAATGAGGAGATCCTAGAACGAGGGGGTCCTAGAATGAGGAGATCCTAGAATGAGGAGATCCTAGAATGAGGAGCGGAACCGGAATGAGGAGTAAGGGCCAAATGTCCCCTCCCTTTCTGAAATTCAAAAAGATACTAACATCTGCAAAATCGGGATTCGTCCTAATAACCAGTAACGAACAACACCGGAACTACTGCTGCTCGTCAAGGCCGGTTCTAGGCCGGTTCTAGGCCGGTTCTAGGGCGGTTCTAGGGCGGTTCTAGGCCAGTTCTAGGGCGGTTCTAGGGCGGTTCTAGGGCGGTTTTAGGGCGGTTCTAGGGCGGTTCTAGGGCGGTTCTAGGGCGGTTCCAGCTATAAGTGATATAAGCGGTCGCTGAAGGCCCCTGGCTGCATGACCAAAACAATTAAACAATAATATATTATTAACAATATATAAAATATATAAGTTACTAAAATATATATATATATATAAGCAACTCAGTCGGGATCTCAACTTACTATTGAGAGTAAGAATACACCAGGTGCCATATCGAAATTTGGTTGTGCAACTCGTTATCCGATGCATCCAATTCCTTCCCAACAGATTCTATGGTACCAGTTAACGTAGATCTGTCCACGAGAGGTTTAACGCGGTTTAATAATGCTTTAGAACGTTACATGGTTAGCTGTTACAGCTTGGAAGCAAAATCTCTCTTAGCTAGGCGGTCTCAGAGTTAACCGGGGGGTTATTTATTATTAGCATATTTCCCAGCATGCCTTTCAGGTGAATGTGAGACGTACCAACCCATGACTGTGTTTGTTAGTGACAGAGATAATCATTTTACATCCTATTGTTAATACATTTAATTATCTGTGTTTGAATTAAAAGTATAACATGTTTAATCTATATCGCTAGACATATAGATAGGGCCTAGTTATCCTCAATGTTGTGGTCTGAAACTCTTAGGCCACAGGCCACACCATCCCTGCCAGTGACGCTAAGATGATGTGTGTAGTGATTTGTACTTCTAGTCAGAAACCAGCGAGGGAGAACATCCAACAACTCCAATTCTTTGTTAAACACAACCTGCTTTCAGAATCAACCCTTTACTGATGGGATTAGTTTAGATGTTTTATTTATTTATATTTATTTTTGTGTAGTATACGATCAATTAATCAATCAATGTGCATGCAGAAACATAGTTATTAAAAAACGAACTATTCTAAAAATCAACTTGCAGCAATTAATATTCAGTGGTGTAAAATAAATAACCCCCAGTATTGGTGTTAATAACAAGAGTTGAACCAAAACCACGACCATTATTATCATATTTCCCAGGATGCTCTATTGCAGGTTTGTTTCAATATCTATGTTTTTTTACATTGACACGTATTCTTTACCTTAACACTGAGATTTTAACACTTACAAATCCAATCAATCATTATACCTCTGTCTCCTCTCACAGATGTCCCTCAGTCTGCCCCCCATCTGTCTCTCTGTCTGCTCCATCAGGCCCTGTAGTCTGCAGCCCGACGGGCACCGGGACTCCTGGGGACGTTATCAATAAGTTATTTATTCATTATGGCTATTGATTGATTCGATAAGGTTATATTGATCAATTGTCTATCTCTCTGTCTCCTTCGTCTGGCCTTGTAGCGTGCAGTCAGACCGACACTCCTACAGACACATACAGTATATATTGTTAGGATGTACATAAATATGTCATTGTATGTATTATCAATAATGTATACATTTGGGGGTGAGTTTGGTTGTGGTGGCCTTAGCTCTATCATGAATGTGTTAGTCTCTTTTAACATTATCTGGAAGTTATCAATAAATTCAGGATTGGATTGGTTTTTATTAATTTCATCGGATTAGATGGGATGTTTCTCACCGACTTTGGTCTAAGTAGAGGGTGTGGTGTGTTTGTGTAGGGTGTGTTTGTGTAGGGTGTGTTTGTGTAGGGTGTGGTGTATGGTGTGTTTGTGTGTGGTGTGTTTGTGTATGCTGTGTTTGTGTAGGGTGTGTTTATGTAGGGTGTGTTTCTGTGTGGTGTGTTTGTGTAGGGTGTGTAGGGTGTGTTTGTGTAGGGTGTGTTTCTGTGTGGTGTGTTTGTGTAGGGTGTGTTTGTGTAGGGTGTGTTTGTGTAGGGTGTGTTTGTGTAGGGTGTGTTTGTGTATGGTGTGTTTGTGTAGGGTGTGTTTGTGTATGGTGTGTTTGTGTAGGGTGTGTTTGTGTAGGGTGTGTTTGTGTAGGGTGTGTTTGTGTAGGGTGTGTTTGTGTAGGGTGTGGTGTGTTTGTGTGTGGTGTGTTTGTGTAGGGTGTGTTTGTGTAGGGTGTGGTGTGTTTGTGTAGGGTGTGTTTGTGTGTGGTGTGTTTGTGTATGGTGTGTTTGTGTAGGGTGTGTTTGTGTATGGTGTGTTTGTGTAGGGTGTGTTTGTGTAGGGTGTGGTGTGTTTGTGTAGGGTGTGTTTGTGTATGGTGTGTTTGTGTAGGGTGTGTTTGTGTAGGGTGTGTTTGTGTAGGGTGTGTTTGTGTATGGTGTGTTTGTGTAGGGTGTGGTGTGTTTGTGTAGGGTGTGTTTGTGTATGGTGTGTTTGTGTAGGGTGTGTTTGTGTAGGGTGTGTTTGTGTAGGGTGTGTTTGTGTATGGTGTGTTTGTGTAGGGTGTGGTGTGTTTGTGTAGGGTGTGTTTGTGTATGGTGTGTTTGTGTAGGGTGTGTTTGTGTAGGGTGTGTTTGTGTAGGGTGTGTTTGTGTAGGGTGTGGTGTGTTTGTGTGTGGTGTGTTTGTGTAGGGTGTGGTTGTGTAGGGTGTGGTGTGTTTGTGTAGGGTGTGTTTGTGTATGGTGTGTTTGTGTAGGGTGTGTTTGTGTATGGTGTGTTTGTGTAGGGTGTGTTTGTGTATGGTGTGTTTGTGTAGGGTGTGTTTGTGTATGGTGTGTTTGTGTAGGGTGTGTTTGTGTATGGTGTGTGCAGTGCATTCAGAAAGTATTCAGACCCCTTGACTTTTTCCACATTTTGTTAAGTTACAGCCTTTTTCTAAAATGTTCGACAGGTCACCTAGTGGTTAGAGTTTTGGACTAGTAACCAAAAGGATGTAAGATCAAATCCCTGAGCTGACAAGGTAAAAAAAAACATCTGTTGTTCTGCCCCTGAACAAGGCAGTTAACCCACTGTTCCTAGGCCGTCATTTAAAATAAGAATTTGTTCTTAATTGACTTGCCTAGTTAAATAAAAGTTCAACATTTTTTTTAATCATGGATTAAATGTTAAAAATAAATCCTCATCAATCTACGCACAATACCCCATAATGACAAAGTGAAAACTGTTTTTTATAGTTATTTACAAATCTATTAAAAATCTAAACAGAAATACCTTATTTACATATGTATTCAGTATTTGCAATGAGACTTGAAATTGATCTCAGGTGCATCCTGTTTCCATTGATCATCCTTGAGATGTTTCTACAGCTTGGTTGGAGTCCAACTGTGGTAAATTCAATTGATTGGACATGATTTGGAAAGGCACACCTGTCTATATAAGGTCCCACAGGTGACAGTGCATGTCAGAGCAAAAACCAAGCCATGAGGTTGAAGGGATTGTCCGTAGAGCTCCGAGACAAGATTGTGTCGAGGCACACATCTGGGGAAGGGTACCAAAACATTTCTGCAGCATTGAAGGCCCCCAAGAACACAGTGGCCTCCATCATTCTTAAATGGAAGAAGATTTGGAAAACCAAGACTCTTCCTAGAGCTGGCCGCCCGGCCAAACTGAGGAATCAGGAGAGAAGGGCTTTGGTCAAGGAGGCGACCAAGAACCCGATGGTCACTCTGACAGAGCTCCAGAGTTCCTCTGTGGAGATGGGAGAACCTTCCAGAAGAACAACCACCTCTGCAGCACTACACCAATCAGGCCTTTATGGTAGAGTGGCCTGGCAGAAGCCACTCCTCAGTGAAAGACACATGACAGCCCACTTGGAGTTTGCCAAAAGGCACCTAAAGACTGAAACAATGAGAAACAAGATTCTCTGGTGTGATGAAACCAAGATTGAACTATTTGGCCTGAATGCCAAGCGTTACGTCTGGAGGAAACCTGGCACCATCCCTATGGTGAAGCATGGTGGTGGCAGCATCATGCTGTGGGGATGTTTTTCCATTGGCAGGGACTGGGAGACTAGTCAGGATCAAGGGAAAGATGAACGGAGCAAAGAACAGAGAGATCCTTGATGAGAACCTGTTCCAAAGTGCTCAGGACCTCAGACTGGGGCGAAGGTTCACCTTCTAACAGGACAGTGACCCTAAGCACACAGCCAAGACAATACAGGAGTGGCTTTGGGACAAGTCTCTGAATGTCCTTAAGTGGCCCAGCCAGGGCCCGGACTTGAACCCGATCAAACATCTCTGGAGAGACCTGAAGATAGCTGTGCAGCGACGCTCCCCATCCAACCTGACAGAGCTTGAGAGGATCTGTAGAGAAGAATGAGAGAAACTCCCCAAATACAGGTGTGCCAAGCTTGTAGCGTCATACCCAAGAAGACTGGAGGCTGTAATCGCTGCCAAAGGTGCTTCAACAAAGTACTGAGTAAAGGGTCTGAATACTTATGCAAATGTAATATTCCACTTTTTAATTGTTAATACATTTTCTATAAATTCTAAAAAACAGTTGTTGCTTTGTTGTGATGGGGTTAGATTGATGAAGGTAAAAAAAACTATTGAATCCATTTTAGAATAAGGCCGTAATGTAACAAAATGTCAAGGGGTCTGAATGCTTTCTGAATGCACTGTGTGTGTGTGTGTGTGTGTGTGTGTGTGTGTGTGTGTGTGTGTGTGTGTGTGTGTGTGTGTGTGTGTGTGTGTGTGTGTGTGTGTGTGTGTGTGTGTGTGTGTGTGTGTGTGTGTGTGACTCACCCACTGGTGGTCAGAGCAGAGTGGGTGCTCTGGTCTGTTAGGACACCGTCCCCTCCTGCCTCTGTCTCTCTGTCGAACTGACTGGGAGACCCCATTCCCTTGCTGTAGCCATAGACTACACACTGCAACATACAACAACACACAGAGTTACACACGCACGCACGCACACACACACACACACACACACACACACACACACACACACACACACACACACACACACACACACACACACACACACACACACACACACACACACACACACACACACACACATTTCTAGGCTATAACCCAGCCTAAAGAGGACCAGGGTGCTTTGACACGTTGCAGATTCATATAATGTATTCCTATGATAGCATTTCGCTAATTATTGATTCGGTCAATATTAGCTGTGTGCTAACATCAGGTCGGGTGTATGTCACATCGCTGAACAAAATGTTGACAGAGTTCAAAGTTCAGTCAACTATCCATACGGACACCAAACTGACTAGATCAAGGGGAAGAGTGGGGTAAGTTGAGCCAAAGAGGTCAGTTTAGCCCCCCTTGTTTCCAAGAATCATACACAAAATTAATCATTTTACCAAATATTTAGGAAGAGGATTTAATGTATATAATATTATATTATATCTAATGTCTATATATTCTTAATGTATATAATATTATATTATATCTAATGTCTATATATTGTTAATGTATATAATATAATGTATCTAATGTCTATATATTATTAATGTATATAATATAATATTATTTCTAATGTCTATATATTGTTAAGGTATATAATATAATATTATTTCTAATGGCTATATATTGTTAATGTATATAATATAATATTATTTCTAATGTCTATATATTGTTAATGTATATAATATAATATTATTTCTAAAGTCTATATATTCTTAATGTATATAATATAATGTATCTAATGTCTATATATTCTTAATGTATATAATATAATGTATCTAATGTCTATATATTCTTAATGTATATAATAATATATTATAATGTCTATATATTGTCAATGTATATAATATAATGTATCTAATGTCTATATATTGTTAATGTATATAATATTATATTATAATGTCTATATATTCTTAATGTATATAATATAATATTATATTTAATGTCTATATATCCTTAATGTATATAATATAATGTATCTAATGTCTATATATTCTTAATGTATATAATATTATATTTAATGTCTATATATCCTTAATGTATATAATATAATGTATCTAATGTCTATGTATTGTTTATGTATATAATATTATATTCTAAGGTCTATATATATAATGTATATTATATTCTAAGGTCTATATATTCTTAATGTATATTATATTCTAATGTCTATATATTCTTAATGTATATTATATTCTAAGGTCTATATACATATATAATGTATATTATATTCTAATGTCTATATATATATATAATGTATATTATATTCTAAGGTTTATATATATAAATGTATAATATATTCTAATGTCTATATATACTTAATGTATATTATATTATATGATATTATATATAATGGGGCGGCAGGGTAGCCTAGTGGTTAGAGCGTTGGAGCTGACAAAGTACAAATCTGTCATCTGCCCCTGAACAGGCAGTTAACCCACTGTTCCTAGGCCATCATTGAAAATAAGAATTTATTCTTAACTGACTTGCCTAGTTAAATAAAATTAAAAATATATATATATATTCTAATGTCTATATATTCATAATGTATATTATATTCTAAGGTCTATATATCCTTAATGTATAATATATTATATTCTAAGGTCTATATACAGTGCCTTGCGAAAGTATTCGGCCCCCTTGAACTTTGCGACCTTTTGCTACATTTCAGGCTTCAAACATAAAGATACCAAACTGTATTTTTTTGTGAAGAATTAACAACAAGTGGGACACAATCATGAAGTGGAACGACATTTATTGGATATTTCAAACTTTTTTAACAAATCAAAAACTGAAAAATTGGGCGTGCAAAATTATTCAGCCCCTTTACTTCCAGTGCAGCAAACTCTCTCCAGAAGTTCAGTGAGGATCTCTGAATGATCCAATGTTGACCTAAATGACTAATGATGATAACTACAATCCACCTGTGTGTAATCAAGTCTCCGTATAAATGCACCTGCACTGTGATAGTCTCAGAGGTCCGTTAAAAGCGCAGAGAGCATCATGAAGAACAAGGAACACACCAGGCAGGTCCGAGATACTGTTGTGAAGAAGTTTAAAGCCGGATTTGGATACAAAAAGATTTCCCAAGCTTTAAACATCCCAAGGAGCACTGTGCAAGCGATAATATTGAAATGGAAGGAGTATCAGCACACTGCAAATCTACCAAGACCTGGCCGTCCCTCTAAACTTTCAGCTCATACAAGGAGAAGACAGATCAGAGATGCAGCCAAGAGGCCCATGATCACTCTGGATGAACTGCAGAGATCTACAGCTGAGGTGGGAGACTCTGTCCATAGGACAACAATCAGTTGTATATTGCACAAATCTGGCCTTTATGGAAGAGTGGCAAGAAGAAAGCCATTTCTTAAAGATATCCATAAAAAGTGTCATTTAAAGTTTGCCAAAAGCCACCTGGGAGACACACCAAACATGTGGAAGAAGGTGCTCTGGTCAGATGAAACCAAAATTGAACTTTTTGGCAACAATGCAAAACGTTATGTTTGGCGTAAAAGCAACACAGCTCATCACTCTGAACACACCATCCCCACTGTCAAACATGGTGGTGTCAGCATCATGGTTTGGGCCTGCTTTTCTTCAGCAGGGACAGGGAAGATGGTTAAAATTGATGGGAAGATGGATGGAGCCAAATACAGGACCATTCTGGAAGAAAACCTGATGGAGTCTGCAAAAGACCTGAGACTGGGACGGAGATTTGTCTTCCAACAAGACAATGATCCAAAACATAAAGCAAAATCTACAATGGAATGATTCAAAAATAAACATATCCAGGTGTTAGAATGGCCAAGTCAAAGTCCAGACCTGAATCC